>NW_027511576.1:0-23845 GCF_048772815.1 Callospermophilus lateralis | reverse complement strand
CGTGGTGAGAAACTACCTGCTTTCTCTGGAAAGGCCAGTCTTCATAGTTTCCAGGCATTTGGCTGTCCTCACATCAGTAGGTACCAGGAAAGAGTGACTCTGTCTTGTTAAATCCAAACAAGTGAGCCCACTGGGACATGGAGTGGGTTTGACTCTGTGTGCCTGGTTTCCTGGATCCCAAGATCACAGACTTTCATCACCAATAATGTAAGGTGAGGTCACTTCCTTCAAGAACTGAATGAAGTCACTGCCTTGGAAACCACTTTGTTTTAGCAGTTGCTTCCAAGGTTCTCAAAAGATGGAGTCTGCCTCTACTTGCTGTGACTCATTCATAAGTTAGAATGGTATATCAACCATAGGCACCGGGGAACAGCTCTCCACACAGCCATTGTTTGGTCCATCTTCTCTACATTAGGAAGAGAGAGGCTAATTCAGACACATCCCTTCAACCTGACCAGGTTGTTTGACATGGAAGATGACTTTTGCTCTCTCAGATCCTTCATACCTGCCTACACCTTCTCCAGGGATTATTTCTGCAGGGACTTTTGAGGTTCTCAGCTGTTGGATGATACCCTACCTTCCTGGATTTTAAGACCAACTCTGTCCCTGCTCTTCTGTAAAGTGAGAGTGAGGGAACAGTGTATGGTTAGTGTTAATAGCATGTTCGATTTGGGTTAGGAGTCATTCTGCTGGATGAATTATGGTATTGGGAACCTGTGATATTCATAAGAATATAAATGTGAAATATATGTATGAGAACAGAGATCTAGGAAAGATTTGAAGCCCAGAAAGGCATTGGGCCCTTGATTGGTATACTTAGATTGAATCATGTTCTGCACCGAGGTCTCAGATAAATCGATATACAATGGCATAGGACCCTATACCTCGGATGATTGAAAGTAGAAGAGAACATCCAGTCAAAAGGGATAGTCTGTAGGATTAGGAATATAGTAAGTAGGTTTAGGAAGAAGAGTGAGTCTCGGAGTTGGACCAAAAGTTCTTTAGCAATTGGTTTTCAGTTAGAGGGTGAATGTAAATGTCAGCACATGTGAAGAGACAGTCACAATGATGAACTGGGAAAAATATGTAGGAAAGCAGATATCAATAGGGGCATTAGGAAATCAGGAAACGTATAAAGTGAGTGATAGGATTAGATATTTTCAACAGGCTTGAGGTTAAATATATAATCTTAAGAAGAAACAAATATGTAGTAACCAATAGGATTGACATTTGAGAGCAGTAGGCACCCTGGACATAGATGCTTTTAGTAATCCATGGTCACTTCCCATTTAGGCTTTGGTACAATCATATGTGTGACCTTTGCATTTTGTGTACAGAATACTACTGTGGTAAAATGTATATGTAGATCAGGTGACATGAGTATTTCTTGCACCATAAAGGGGAGTAATATTCTGGAAACTTATAAATTAGTACTGGGGATACAAATAGGTGTACCTTGTGTTGATGATTATTGAGATGATGCATGAATAGACCATATTGTGAATAAAGTATGTAACTGGATCCAACATTAAATAATGGTTTGAGTTTGCATCTGAAAATATATTGGAAATCTTATATTGATATATATACCATCATTCCAACGAGTTATATATGCAATGGTATTATTAGGGTTACGGTTTATCGTGAAGAGTGAGTTTTGCTTCAAAAATGATTATGGAATCGAAAATAATGTGTTTAGAAAGAAGTCTAGTGAAAAGACCAGTAAAGAAACATGGAGGAATACATGTGTTCTGAAGTAGTAAGTAATTGAAAGTGAACCAAATGCCAAAAAAATTTGTGAAGTTGTGGATGAAAAAATACATCCTATGATGTCCATAAACTGAAGAAATAGTAATGTACCAGTGTTGAGTAAAAATGAACTTCAAATTACACATCATGTCCCATAGCAATCTACTTGCATTAATGTTAAACTGGGTCAGTTACTGTAGAAATATTAGGATTTTTAAGCACCGTCCACTGAACTTAGTTTTCAGTAGTAGGAAACCAAAATATATTTCAGGTGTATGAATATTACTGAGAATAATCTTGTGAAAATTTGAATTTAAATGAACATAAATGAATATGAATGAATTTAGGGAGTGTATAATAAGACACATATTTTTCATATTTTTTCAAAATCCGTAGAATATACACACACACACACGCACACACACACACACACACATGCACACACACACACACATTAATATTTAGCAATATATATGAAAATCGATATTCATCATGAAATATAATTCATTCACAAATCCAAAAATATTCATTTTACTGAACATGGATTTATGTATAGTGTTTTTCACTAGGAAGCTCACCCATAGTTGGAATTTTCAGTTCCATCATTATTTAGGGAGAGTCATCTCTTCTCACAATTTTTATATTCCAAAGTCAGTGATCTTGCAAGAATGTACGTGTGATACCAGGTAGGATATTGTATATGCATAAAAAAATTACATGTGCTGAATAGGATACAGAGAAAGGGAGACAGGAATTTACATATGTGATAACTTTAAAAAATCATGGAGAAATATTAAAATGAAAAGTTTACTAAATTTAAAACACATACTCTTGATAAAGAGGAAGACAAATACAAATATACACCATGCTTCCTATAAAAGGTCTGTACTTCTATTCAGTTAGGTTTTATTTTCTCCATGATATTAGGATTAGTAGTCAGAGTCTAGTAGGGTATGGGTTAGTGTCAGGGATTCAGTATTTCAAATGGAAAATAGGAAAATGAATCTAATGTGTATACAAACATGTGATACACAAAAATCTTCCCTCTCTTATCCAGAACAATGCCTTGACATAACCATTGCTAAAAGTAAGACACAATTAGAGGACAGGAGTTAGAAAACCTGTGAATACATATGTGGAATGAAAAATGCTCAGGAGTTCACAACACTGGAGGTGGTAAAACAGTTTAGAAAAGTATGGGAGAGGGTAAACACTCCAGAAACATGGAGCTGTGCTGACCTAAATACTTATTGAGAAACTTCCTCTGAGGTTAGGCACAAGAAATATATGTATGGCAATATGTAAATCAATGGTTCTGAACTGATGTGATTCTGCAATCTGTATATGGAGTAAAAATGGGAGCTCATTTCCCACTTGAATCAAAGTGTGAAATTTGATATATCAAGAAGTATGTACTGTTTTGAACAACCTACAATAAAAATTAATTAAAAAAAGAAAAAGAAATATATGTAATTGTCAGGAGATTTAGCTTCGTTTGTAGTGACACCAAAAATCTGGGTCTGCATCTATGTGACCTGGAGGACATGGTTCTTTATTTTGTAATGAACATGAGGCAGCAGGTCTGAAATCTCCCTTTGTAGGTAAACTGTTGCTACTGGGAGCTAAGTGTCTTCCCGTGTGGTCTGTGAAGCCATTTGGTCATCCTCCACTTTTCAGGGTGTTTCTTACTGCTGCACTGGGAATTTGGTATTTGCTTAATGAAATACAATATGTTCAACTGGGACACAATGCTGGAGGGAGTTCTGTCATGTGTGGTTGGTCAGGGTCAGCAAGAGAATGTACGAACCAGGCTTCTATCCCACATAGCTTTCCCCTTGACTATAGCAACCTGATTCTGAACACTGCCCTGAAACCTCTACATATAACAAGATGCCTTTACATATAAAGGTCTGCTGCCTGCACCATGTCAGTCGCAAGATTTGGAAGCCAATGGAAGATCCAGGTGGTCCTACCAAAAATATTTATTTACACACCTATAGTCCACTGCTCTACGCCCACTACCCAGCAGGCTCCAACTTACTGGCATCTCTGTTCTACACCATTTTCACGAAACTCAGTCAATCAAGGCACTGTTTGTTATACTCATGATCAGCAACAGAATATCTTAAGGTTATCCAGTGCCACCTGGTCATGGGGATTTCAAAAATTTCATGGTATTAATCTAGTCATTTTTCAAGGATGAAGTTGGAGGCACTGTGGGTTTCATTTAATTCAGGAACCATTAAATGATGAGGAAGCTCATTTCAATGAAAGCTCTGGAGAACACTCACAGGCAAGCCTTCCCAAAGAGTGGCCAAAAGGACACATGAATCCAGGCCCATTGAGGTATACAATGTGCGGTCCATGTGTGTTTGGACTCTCAACTATGGCTACCAAGTCTTTAAGAATTAAATCATGTGATATCCTGGCTCAGAATCCCTGAGCTCTGTGGAAAGCCATCCTGGGCCTAGATCTCAGTTTCCAAAAGTGATTCTCATGCGTGGTCTCCAAAAATCCCAACACTATTCATGGCAATACTTCTCTGAGGTCAGTTCCAGAACTCAGTCTCTAAGGGGAATCACACCAGAGTTCAAGCCCTGGTGGACCCAGTCATCTCTTCCAAATACCACACAAATTACCACAATTAAAACAAGAACCCTCCCATATGGCCCTCATCTTCTTTCATATAGACACTCATCATTATCTGGCTGGAGGTTTCCATGAGGGGCGCAGACCAAGACAGTGTCCCAAATAAGCTCCTTTGCCCCTCATTTGCCTAAAGTCAAGGTGGCCTGGACACCCATCCTGTGAACCAAAAGTGATCAAATAGGCCTGCCGTTAATACCGCTCCAATTTGAGGACTACTGTCTGTGGGGTTTAGATTCTTTATGTGAATTTTAGTCATGAGAAAACCCAAGCACAATGGGCTAGCCTCTGCAGGTTTTGTAGAACTCTTTTGTCCCAAAGGATCCCATTCTCACTTGATGGAGGTCCGCAACCTTACAGAGGAAGTCGAGAGACTTCATCCCAATAATTGCTCTTTTGGCGAATTTTCTTTTGGATGCACACATGGTAACTTTCTTTAGATCCATCAGGTGCTGAGAATCTAAGCCACAGCCACACACAGGGCCAAGGGCCTGATTCAGACACATCCCTTTCAAAAGCAATTAAGGAAAGTGCCACAGGTATGCCCATTCATTTCCATTTGAAAACTGTTTTTTTCAGGCTTCACAAAGGGGTGGCCTGAGGCAAAGACCTTCCTGACATTCAGGGCAACAGAACAATAGGTAAGCAAAAGGCCGAAAGCAGGGTTTCTCCTCTGAGACTTTCCTGGTGACACTGATATCTGAGTTTTCTGAGATGCTCGCCATCCCCTACAGCTATCCAGTACATGGCCATGTCACAGAGCTTGGAGGTGGTACATATCTTGGACACAAAACCATGGGCCTATTCTTGAGATTGGCCGGAATTCAGGACGAAAATAGAAACTTAGGAAGGTAGCAGGTGTTGCTCATCGATAAGGCAAGCTACAGTCCATTCATAAACGGGGCAATATGAATGCTGAGAAGCTTTCTACTAGACACGACACATCCATTGATGGATTCTCTTTTCTAATGTCTACAAAAACGGAAACAGTGGAATACACAGACATAGAAACACTCACCCTGTGAAAAGACTTACTAGAAACAGTCCACTTCAAATGAAACAAACCGACTATCCTACCTATTCTCAGAAAATGAGACAAAACCACAAACCCACAACCACACCCACAAAGGCACCTCCTTCCCCTAAGTAGGTCTGTGACTATCCAGAGTGTCCTCTGACTTGTGGGCCATAATATGTTCCCCCAAAATGGCCTTTCCTGTCTCAGATCTTGTCTCCTTGGCCAACTCTGTGAACTTCTTAGGAGCCAACGGTGAGCAACTACCTGCTTTCTCATGAAAAACCCTGCATCCAAGCTTTTCTGGCATTTGGCCTTCCTCACATCTGTAGGTACCAAAAAATACTGACCCTGTCCTTGGTAAATCCAAACAAGTGAGACCACTGGGACTGGGACTGGGATTGGCTCTGTGTGCCTGGCTTCCTGGATCCCACGTTCAGAGAGTTCCATCACCAAGAAAGTGAGGTGAGGTCACTTCCTTCCTGAACTGAATGAGGGCACTGTCTTGGCAGCCACTTTGTCCTAACTGTTGCTTCCAAGGGTCCCAAGAGATTGAGGCTGCCCCTACTTCCTGTGACATTTTCACAAGTTAGAATGGTATATCAACCAAACGCACCCAGGAATAGATCTCCACACAGGCCTGGTTTGGTCCATGATCTCTACATTAAAAAAAAATCTGATTCAGACACAACCTTTTATCCTGACAGGGTTGTTTGCCATGGAAGATGACTTTTGGCCTCTCAGGTCCTTTATTGCTTCCTACATCTTCTCCAGGGATCATTTCTGCATGGACCTTTGAGGTTCTCAGCAGGTGGAAGTTTTTCTACATTTCTGTATTGTAATATCAACTCCTTCCCTGCTCTTCTGTAAAGTTAGATTGAGGGAACAGTGTCCGGTTATGGTTAAAAACATGCTCGATTTGGGTTAGAAATCATTTTGCTGGATGAATGATCGTATTGAGAACTTGCTATGTGTAGAAGAATATATAGGTGAAATATATGTATGAAAAAAGAAATCTAAGTCTGATTTGAAGGCCAGAAGGGCATTGGGCCCTTGATAGGGATATGTGGTGTTGAATTACGTTCTGCAGAGTTGTCTCAGATAAATCGATATACAATGGCATAGCACCTTGTACGTTGCATGAATTAATGTAGAAGGAACATCAAGTCAAAAAGGCATAGTCGGTAGTGAAAGGTTAATAAAATTAATAAAATAGGTACTTGTCACTTCCTGTTTTTCTGTATGCTTAACAAAACACTTTTGAAATCTTCAGAAATGTTTGCTAATCTTGTTCTAGAATGTACTGTTCCCAACAGCCGAACTGCAGAATGTACTCCCTCACTCGGTGTCATGCAAATCGCCCACTCGCCCTTACCCATCACTAAACTTCCCTCTCTTCCCTCTCCAAGGAAAGTATATAAGCTCTGCTTAAGCTGTTCTCAGAGGTCTCTGCTCTATTTAATTTAGCTCTGAGCTCCAGCATGCTGGACCACAAATAAACCCTTTGCTGTTGCATGAGACAGTCTCTTGGTAGTAGCTTCCTCTGACACTCGCCTGACCTTTACATATTGAGGTTCCACCGAGTTCCAGCAGTGGCGGACGAGAGACCCCAACGGGCTCCTCTCGGAGCAAGTAAGGCGCCTCTTTCCGGTTTCAGGTTTCTTGTTAGGGCTTGGCAAAATTGCTGGCGATGAAGAGCCTGGGCTCTCTCCGACGGTGGCTGAGAGACGTGTCACAGAGACAAAGGGCACCTCTCTGGAGGACCCCGCAGAGAACTCGGGAAATCAAGGAACAATAGTCTTCTCGACTCAGTGATATTTTCTTTTAGATTCGTTATTGCCATACCATTGGGTTTTGCCGGCTACTCATTCCTGGTCTCAGTGTTGGACGTTCATTGCCTGTCTTTATGGTCTTGTCTTATCTGTGTCGTGTGTCCTTGCTTTTACTGTTTGTGGAACTTTCATTATGGAACAGAGCACGTCAATGCCTCTGTCCCTGACCCTTTATCACTGGACCAAAGTCCGCTTAAGGACTCAGAATCTTTCTTTTTTTAGTAAAACGCTGGACCTGGCAGAATCTCTGTGCTTCAGAATGGCCCATCTTTGGAGTCATATGGCCCCTAGAAGGATCTTTCTACTTCCCACTAATTTAAAAAGTCAGAGGTATTGTCTTTCAGCCAGCGCCACATAGCCATCCGGATCAACAGCCATATATCTTAACTTGGCAGGACCTCTGCAAATCTCCTCCTCCATGGGTGAAGCCTTTCCTTGCCCCTACCTCTGCTCCTACTCCTTCCCCCATGATCTCTCAAACCCTCTCAACCTCCTCCTCCTCCACCCTCTGTTCTCCCTGAGTCACAGATTTGACTCTACTGGACTCTTCTCCCCCTCCTTATCCCCTGCCCTCGTCCCCTAACACAAAACACACTCTAAGTGATTCCGCTGCTGCTGACTAAGCCTCTCTACCATTGGAGGAAGCTAAGCCGGTAATAGGATCTGACAATGGACCGATGTTCATGGCCCAGGTAAGTCAGGGGTTAGCCAGGAACCTGGGGATTAATTGGAAGTTAAATTGTGCTTATAGACCCCAGAGTTCAAGACAAGTAGAAAGAATGAATAGAACCATTAAAGAGACCTTAACGAAATTAAGCTTAGAGACCAGCGTAAGATTGGAGTATGCTCCTGCCTTATGCAATGTTTCATGCAAGAAAAAATCCCTTTGTTTCTTTGAGTAACCTTACCACGTGTGAAATTCTTTATGGTGGCCCTCCTCCAATAGGGGACCTAAGCCCAACTGTAAGACCTAAAGATCCTTTCCACACCCCCTTGCTTGACAGACTTAAAGATCTTGAAAGAACTCAGTAATACCTGTGAAAACAGCTGGCCACTGCCTACCCAACTGGGAACCAGGGGATTCCACATCCATATCAAGTAAGAGATTTCATCTATGTAAGATGATATCAGGTGTCATCCCTGGTACCCCGCTGAAAAGGACCATACCAGGTGCTATTATAACACCTACAGTGGTAAACGTAAACAGAATCACTTCCTGGATCCATGCCTCTCATCTCAAGCCTGCTCCCTGTACAGAATCTTTCTGGAAACTGAAAAAGACTGATAACAGTTTCAAATTGTGTATTTGCAATGTGAATAAGGTTATATACTCTCCCCTTGGCTACAAGTAGTCCTAACCCTCATCAGCCCATTAAGCAGTGATGGCTGATCACAAATCCTACTGGAAAAGAAGTATGGTCTATCTCGCATACAGCCCCCTTAGGGACCTGGTGGCCATTTCTCCACCCAGACATTTGTTAGCTGGCTATAGGTATTTCCTATTGTGATATCCCTGATGAAGAGGATCCCACTAAAATACCATTAAATCCCTTCTGTACCATAGATAATGGAAACAAACATTATGGATGTAGGGACACGCGAGCCAGATGCAGGTTGGCTAGTCTAAATTACTAAGTTTGCCTGGCAGACTATCAAAGCCACAAAGAGTAATGGCTGTGTGGGGGAAAAGCCGACTTTTTCTGTATGTCATGGGAATGTGTGCATACAGGGGCTGCCTGATGGAACCCCAATTCTTCATCAAATTCAGTACACAGCATTGGCCACATTACCAATTAGACAACCAAAAACTATGGCACCCAGAGGGGTCTCTAGATCCTCAAATTTTGTGTGACCTTTTTGACTTCTGCAAGTGCTCAAAAGAGTGAAAGGAAATTCCCCTATGTGGAAGACTTTTCCCTCCTTCACTCACATCCTGAACTATGCTTCTCCAATAGATCATTATCCTCAGCCTTCTGCTCCAGACCCTCTTCTGTCACTCCCATCTCAGCAACTTGATTTCTCCCCTCCAATAACTAGATCAGAAACCGAAAGCTCCACCAGTTCTCTGACCATCGCCCCCTTGCTGAGGTAGCAGGTACATAGGTACCGCTCCACCGACTCATTCCTCTCATCTCCTGTCAGTGCCCTCACCGGGTCCCACCAGGTCCTCTTACCAGCTAACCCAATGCTCAAACGAGCTGAGGAGAGCCCTGAGACCCTTATCCAAGATGTAATATAATTGGCCTTTAAAGTTGCTTTGTCATCACTGAAAACAGGTTACTAAAATTTAAAGTCCCTCACAGGATTTTGGGATCCTCACTCCCGTCTTTCACTCTGCTTTACCTGATCTACTGCTCAAGTTTGCTGCTAGGAAATTCCCAATACCCTTTCGCATTATTCTTTTACATCTCTCTTTTCCCTCATTCTCAGATCCTCGGAGGTGCTCTCAGCCCCACCTTCCCCGTCTTTCCCCCTCTGTACCAGGCACACAGAAAAGTCTTAAATGACCTTCTTCAGAAGTCTTCACCATGGCTGAGTTTTGAACTTTCAGCCAAACAGTCCCAATAAAGACTTTAATGTAGATAAACATTCTCTTTTTTATTGCCCTGTTCTACTTGGCCACTGGCTAAAAATCTCAGTACTTCTAAGCTAGACAACCCCTAACTAGTTTTTCACAAAATATGTGAACAAGTCCTCTGGCCTTCAGCTTCGGCTTCACAGAGATGGCTACATTTCTAAGATAAAGAAATTACCAACCGGGCTCCATGGTAACAGCTGGCAGGGGGAAAATAAGAAAGGGAAGAAAAAGCTCTCCTCCTCCCAGGTGTCCTTGAAAAGTTAACTTGCCCAGAACAGAAGGAAAAACAGAAACAAATACTGCTTTTTCAAACTTCTGAAGACTGTGAACTTCTGAGCCCCATCCCTTATATGTTGGCTACAAAATTCTGAAACTACCTAAACTTGAGTTTCAGGGGATTAATTGATTACAATAGAAGCAATGCCCTCTGAATCCGGTTGCAACCAAATAGGACTGTTTCCCTCTCTTGAGTGCTATCTTTGGTGCCTTGCTTTGTCAGTGCCTACAACAGCATAATTCTATATACTTAAACATCGTTTATGTTTTCATGAAATGATCAAGATATGTTATAAATTGTGTAATGGTGCAGATGTTTCCCAGAGTGCTCTATCATTACGCAGGTTCATTTGAAGATCAAATAGGGGGGGCATACAACCCGTTCCACTGGGAACATATATCCCTCACTTTAGCCATCCTATTAGGATTAGGAGTTGCTGCACGGGTGGGCAGAGGAACCAGTGGCATTGTCCATGGGACACAAAAGATGACCCAATTAGAAGCAGCAATAGAGCAAAAGTAAGATATTAGAAACCTCCTTCAGGGCTTTGCATGAAACTTTAACCTCTCTCTCTGAAGTTGTTTTACAGAACAATTGAGGGTTGGACCTCCTCTTCATTAGAGAAGGGGGCCTTTGTGCTGCATTGAGGGAAGAATGTTGTTTTTATGCTAACTATACTAGAGTTGTAATAAAATCTATGAGTAAATTTAAAAGACACCTTGAAGAGCATCAACAAGTGAGAGAGGCCCAAAAAGGGTGGCTTGAGTCTTGGTTCACACAGTCCCCCTGGTTAACTACGTTTTTATCAACCCTGGCCGGTCCAATAATAATCCTCATATTATTGCTAACTATAAAACCCTGTTTGCTCAACCGTGTAATGTCTTTTCTCCAGGCTCAAATTGGACGAGTTAAACTTATGGTAATACCCCACTAGCAGACATTGAATGTGACACCCTCCAATGATCATTTTTATGATTAAAATTAGCCAGAAGAAGAAGTGGGGAATGAAATATTAATAAAGTAGGTACTTGTCACATCTTGTTTTTCTGTATGCTTAACAGAACACTGTTGAAATCTTGAGAAATGTTTGCAAATCTTGTTCCCAGAATGTTCTATCCCCAGCTGCCAAATTGCAGAATGTACTCCCTCTCCCAGTTGCATGCAAACCGCCCACTCGCCCTGACCCATCAATACAATTCCCTCCCTTCCCTCTCCAGGGAAAGTATATAAGCTCTACTTCAGCTATTCTCAGGGCTACCTGCTCTATTCAGGTGAGCTCTGAACCCCAGCATGCTGGACACCCAATAAACCCTTTGATGTTGCATGAGATAGTCTGTTGGTAGTCTCCTCCTCTGAAGCTCGCAGAACATTTACTTGGATGATTAAATGTAGAAGAGAACATCCAGTCAAAAAGGGATAGTCTGTAGCATTAGGAAGATAGTCAATAAGTTCAGGAAAAAGGGTGAGTATAAGATTTGGAACAAAAGTTTTTTAGCAATAGGATTTCGATTAGAGAGTGAATGTAAATGTCAGCACAGGTGAAGAGTCAGTCACAATGATGAACTGGGGAAAATATGTAGGAAAGCATATATCAATATAGACATTACAAAATCAGGCAGAGTATAAAGTGAGTGATAGGATTAGACATTTTGAACAGGGTTGAGTTTAAATATATAATCTTAGGAAGAAACAAATATGTAGTCACAAATAGGATTGACATTTGAGAGCATTGGGCAAATTTCAGGTGGATGAATATTTCTGAGAATAATCTTGTGAATAGTTGATTATAAATCCACATACATGAACATGAATGAATTTAGGGAGTGAATATAAGACACATATATTTCATATTTTGAAAAATCTGGAGAGTGTATATATATATATATATATATATATATATATATATATATATATATATACACATATGTATACATATACATAAAACACACACACAGACAAAAAAGTAGCAATATATATGTCAATCAAAATTCATTATAAAATATATACCATCCACAGATCTAAAAATATTCATTTTACTGAACATGGATTTATGTATAATGCTGTTCAACTAGCAAGCTCACCCATAGGTTGAATATTCAGTTCCAACAGGGTTTAGTAGGAGTGATCTCTTCTAACAATTTGTATCTGCCAAGTCAGCCACCTCACAAGAATGTACGTGTGGTACCAGATAGGAATCTATATGTGCATATAAGAATACAGAGAAAGGGAGACAGGAATTCACATATTTGTTAACCTTAAAAATACAAGGACAACTATTTCAACAAACAATTGACTAGATTTATAACTCCAACTCTGTATCATGCAAAAGGCAAGTCCATCTATACACCATGCCTACTCTGAACTGCTTGTATTTCTATTCTTTTTGGTTTATTTTTCTCCATCATATTTGGATTAGTAGTCAGAGTCTGGTAGGGTATGGGTTAGAGTCAGGTATTCAGTATTTTGAATTGAAAATAGGACACTGAATCCAATGTGTATGCAAATATATGCTACGGAAAAATCTTCACACTCTCCTCCAGAACAATGCCTTGACATTACCTTCGCCCCAAGTAAGACACAATTAGAGGAGAAGAGTTAGAAAATCTGTGAATACATATCTAGAATGGAAAATGCTCCAGATTTCACATCTTTGGAGGTGGTAGAGGAGTTTCCAAAAGTAAGAGACAGGGTAAACACTCCACAAACATGGAGCTCTGCTGGCCAAAAGACTTTTTGAGAATCTGCCTCTGAGGTTGGGCACTTGAAATATATGTTGTTGTCAGGAGCTTTAGCTTTCTTTGTAGTGAAACCATCAAAGCTGGATCTGCATCTATGTGACCTGGAGGAAATTGTTACTTATTTTCAAATAAAAATGAGGCAGCAGTGATGAATTCTCTTTTTGTAGGTAAACTGTGGCCACTGAGCGCTAAGGGTCTTCCCGTGTGGACTGTGAAAACAATGGTCATCCTCCAATTTTCGTGGTGTTTCTTGCTGCAGCACTGGGAGTTTGGTATTTGCTTCATGAAATACAACGAGTTCAAATGGGACACAGTGCTGAAGGGAGTTCTGTCAGGTGTGGTTGGCAGGGTCTCCACGAGAATGCACCAACCAGGGTTCTATCTCAAGTAGCTTTCCCCCTTGACAATAGCAACATGATACTGAACATTGCCCTGAAACCTCTCCATATAAAAATATGCCTTTACATATATGGGTGTGATGGTTGCACCATGTCAGTCACAGCCATTTGGAAGCCAATGGAAGATCCACATGGCCCCACCACAGATGTTTTATCACACATGTGCATAACACAGCTCTAGGCCCAGTACCTACCAGGCCCCAACTTACTGGCATCTCTGTTCTACACCATTTTCATGAAACCCAGTCAATCAAGGCCCTGTCTGTTATACTCATGATCATCAACAGGACATCAAAGGTTCTCCAGTGCCAGCTGGTCATCGGAATTTCTAAAACTTCATGGTAATTATCTAGCATTTTTTCACAGATGCATTTGGAGGCAATGTTGGTTTCAATTCATTCAGGAACCATTAAATGGTGAAGAAGCTAATTTCAGGGAAATCTCTGGAGCACTCTCACAGGCAAGTCTACCCAAAGAGTGGCCAAAAAGTCACATGAAGCCAGGCCCATTGAGGTCTACAAAGCGAGGTCCAAGTGTGTTTTGAATCTCAATTATGCCTGCCAAGTCTTTCAGAATAAAATCATGTAATATCCTGGCTGTGATTCCCAGTGTTCTGTGGAAAGCCACTCTGGGCCTTGATCCCAGGTTCCAATGGCAACTCTCATTCGTGGCCTCCTTAAATCCCAACACAATTCATGTCAATACTTCTCTGATGTCAGTTCCAGAACTCAGTCTCTAAGGGGAATCACAGCAGAATTCATGCCCAGGTGGACCCAGTCATCTCTTCCAACTGCCACACAAATGACCACAATTATAACCAAAACACTCCTACATGGCCCTCATCTTCTACCGTAAAGATACTCATCATAACATCTGGATGGAGGTTTTCATGAGAGGCACATCCCAAGACAGTGTCCAAAATAAGCTCCCTTGCCCCTCATTTGCGGAATGTCAGGGTGGCTTGGACACCCTTCCTGTGAACCAGGAGTGATCAAATAGGCCTGCCCTTAATACTGCTTCGCTTCTCCAATTTGAGGCTCTCTGACTGTGGGGTCTAGATTCTTTTTGTGAATTGGAGTCATGAGAAAAGCCAAGCACCTCTGCAGAGATTTGAAGAACTCATTTCACCAAAAGGATCCCTATTCTGACATGATGGATTTCAGAAACCTAACAAAGGAAGGCAATATAATTCATGCACATTGATTGAACGTTTTTCCATTTTGGTTTAGATGCACATATGGGATCTTTCTTTACATCCATCAGGGGCTTAGAATCTAAGTCACAGCCTAAAACAGGGCAAAGGGCCTGAATCAGACACATCCTTTTCCAATGAAATTAAGCAAAGAGCCAGAGGTGATGCACATTCATTTCCATTTGAAAACTGTTTTCTTCAGGCTTAACAAAGGGGATGCATGAGACAAAGACCTTTCTGATATTCAGGGCAACAGAACAATAGGTAAGCAAAAGGCCCAAAGCAGGGTATCTCCACTGAGACTTTCCTGATCACACTGATATCTGAGTTTTCTGAGATGCGGGCCATACCATTCAGGTATCCAGTACATGGCCATGTCAAAGACCTTGGATTTGGTACATATCTTGGACACATAACCATGAGCCTATTCTAGAGAGTGGCCAGAATTCAGGAAGAAAACAGGGACTTAGGAAGGTATTAGGTGTTGCCCGTGCATAAGGCAAGCCACACTCCATTCAGAAATTGGGCAGGATGAATGCTGGGAAGCTTTATACTAGACATGACACATCCATTGCTGCATTCTCTTTTCTCATGTCTACTACCACAGGCACAGTGGGATACACAGACATGGAAACACTCACCTCGTCAAACGACTTACCAGAAACAGTTCACTCCAAAACAAACAAACCGCCATTCCTACCTATTTTCAGAACATGAGACAAACCACAAACCCACACCCACTCCCAAAAAGGCACCACCTTCCCCAAGTAGGTGTGTGACTAACCAGAGTGTCCTCTGACTGGTGGTCATACTCTGTTCTTCCGAAATGGCCTGTCCTCTCTCAGATCTGTTTTCCTTGGCGAACTCTGTAAAGTTGTAAAGAAAAAATGGAGAGCTACTACCTGCTTTCTTAGGAAAGCTCCCTCTTCAGAGCTCTCCAGGCATTTGGTAATCCTCACTTCAGTAGGTACCAAGAATGACTGACTCTATCCTTGCTAAATCCAAACAAGTGAGCCCACTGAGACTGGGACTGAAACTGCCTCTGGGTGCCTGGCTCCTTGGATACAAAGTTCAGAGAGTTCCATCACCAAGGAAATGAGGTATGTCACATTCTTTGGAACTGAATGAGGTCACTGCCTTGGCAAATATATATCTTATGATGTACAAAAACTGAAGAAATAATAATGTACCAGTGTCGAATACAAATGAATGACAAATTACATATCATGTCCCATAGGATTCTACTTGCATTGATGTTAGACTGGGTCAGTTACTGTAGAATAATTAGGATTTGTATGCACCATTCACTGAAGTTAGTTTTCAGTACTAGGAAACAAATATGTATTTCAGGTGGATGAATATTTCTGATTATATTCTTGTGAAAAGTGGATTTTAAATCCACATACATGAACATGAATGAATTTAGAGAGTGTATATTAGACACATATATTTCATATTTTGAAAAATTTGGAGAGTATATCGATATCTATATCTACATCTAGACACACACACACACACACACACACACACACAACACTCACAGACATTAAAAAGTACCAATATAAATGCCAATCGAAATTCATCAGTAAATATATATCATCCACAAATGCAAAAATATTTATTTTACTGAACATGAGTTAATGTATAATGTTGTTCTACTAGGACGCTCTCCTATAGGTTGAATTTTCATTTCCAACAGCATTTAGGAGGAGTGAACTCTTCTCACAATTTGTATCTGCCAAGACAGCCATCTCACAAAAATGTACGCGTGATACCTGGTAGGATTTTATATATGCATATAAATATACATGTGTGAATAGGCTACAGAAAAGGGAAACAAGAATTCACATATTTGTTAAGTTTAAAAACACATGGAGAATATTTCAATTAAAATTTGACTAGATTTATAACTCCTACCTTATATAATGCATATGTGAAGTCCAACTATACAACATGTCTCCTCTGAAGTGCTTGTATTTCCATTGTGTTGGGTTAATTTTCTCCATTATATTAGGATGAATAGTCTGAGACTACTAGGTATGGGTTAGTGTCAGGGATTCAGTATTTCTAATGAAAAATTGGAAAATGAATCCAATGTGTATGTAAATATATGCTGCACAAATATCCTCCCGCTCTCATCCAGAACAATGCCTTGACATTACCTTCACCCCAAGTAAGACACAATTAGAGGAGAAGAGTTACAAAATCAGTGAATACATATCTGGAATGGAAAATGCTCAGGAGTTCACAACCTTGGAGGTGGTAGAGGAGTTTCCAAAACTAAAGGACAGGGTAAACACTCCACAAACATGGAGCTCTGCTGGCCTAAAAACTTTTTGAGAAACTGCCTCTGAGCTTCCAAACTTGAAATATATGCTGTTTTCAGGAGATTTGGCTTCCTCTGTAGTGAGACCATCAAAGCTGTGTCTGCATCTATGTGACTTGGAGGACATGGTTTCTTATTTTCCAATGAACAAGATGAAGCAGTGCTGAATCCTCTCTTTGTAGGTAAACTGAGGCCACTGGGGACTAAGTGTCTCCCCGTGTGGACTGTGATGCCATTTGGTCCTCCTCCAATTTGTGGTGTTTTTGCTGCTGCACTGTGAGTTTGGTATTTGTTTCACGAAATACTAGGAGCTAAACTGGGACACAGTGCTGGAGGGAGTTCTGTCACGTGTGGTGGGTCAGGGTCTGCAAGAGAATGCACCAACTAGGCTCCTATCTCTCACAGCTTGCCCCATTGCCCCCTTGTCCATATCAACATGATTCTTAATTTTCCTCTGAAAACTCTCCATATAACAAGGTGCCTTTACATATAAGGGTCTGCTGGCTGCACCATGTAAGTTACAAGCCATTTGGAATTCAATGGTAGATCCACATGGCCCTACCACGGATGTTTTATCAAACACCTCCCCACCACTGCTCTAGACCCACTACTCAGCAGGCTCCAACTTACTGGCATCTCTGTTCTACACCATTTTCATGAAACTCAGTAAATCAAGGCACTGTCTGGTATACTCATGATCAGCAACTGGACATCCAATGTTTCTCCAGTGCCACCTGGTCATAGGAATTTCAAAAATTTCATGGTATTTATCTAGCCATTTTTCAAGCATGAAGTTGGAGGCACTGTGGGTTTCAGTTCATTCAGCAAACATTAAATGGTGAGGAAGCTCATTTCAATGAAATCTCTGGAGAATTCTCACAGGCACGGCTTCCCAAAGAGTGGACAAAAGGTCACATTTGGCCATTCCCATTGAGGTCTACAATGTGAGGTCCATGTGTGTTTTGACTCTCAACTATGGCTGCCATATTTTAAGAATAAAATCATGTGATATCCTTGCTGAGAATGCCAGGCCTCTGTGGAAATCCACCCGGGGCCTAGGTCTCAGTTTCCAAGAGCGACTTTCATGCGTGGCCTCTTAAAATCCCAACAAAATTCATGGCAATGCTTCTCTGAGTTCAGTTCCAAAACCCAGTCTCTAAGGGGAATCACACCAGAGTTCAAGCCCACGTGGACCCAGTCATTTTTTCCAATGCAACACAAATGACCAAAATTAAAACCAAAACACTCCCACATGACCTTCATCTTATTCCATATAGTCAATCATCTTAACCTCTGGCTGGAGGTTTCCATCAGGGGCGCATCCCAAGACAGTGTCCAAAATT
This sequence comes from Callospermophilus lateralis, assembly GCF_048772815.1. Lineage (NCBI taxonomy): Eukaryota > Metazoa > Chordata > Mammalia > Rodentia > Sciuridae > Callospermophilus > Callospermophilus lateralis. The sequence continues at coordinate 5,751 of NW_027511576.1, read as the reverse complement.
AGCTCGTTTGCCCCTCATTTGCCTAAAGTCAGGGTAGCCTGGACACCGTTTCTGTGAACCAGGAGTGAACAAATAAGCCTGCCGTTAATACTTCTTTCTTTCTCCAATTTGAGGCCTACTGATTTTAGGTATAGATTCTTTATGTGATTTAGAGTCATGCGAAAACACAAGCACCTCTGCAAGGCTTTGAAGAACTCATTTGACCCAAAGAATCCCTAATGTCATTTGATGGAGTGCAGGAACCTAACAGAGGAAGGCAAGAGACTTCATCCACAATGAATGATATTTTTTGCCATTTTGGTTTTGGAAGCTCACATGGGATCATTCTTAAGATCCATCAGGTGCTGAGAATCTAAGTCACAGCCACACACAGGTTCAAGACGCTGATAAAGACACATCCCTTTCCAAAGCAATTAAGCAAAGAGCCACAGGTGAGGCCCATTCATTTCCATTTGAAAACTGTTTTCTTCAGGCTTCACAAAGGGGTGGCCTGAGGCAAAGACCTTCCTGACATTCAGTGAAACACAACAATAAGTAAGCAAAAGGCCCAAAGCAGGGTTTCTGCACTGAGACTTTCCTGGTCACACTGATATCTGAGTTTTCTGAGATGCTCGCCATTCTCTTCAGATATCCAGTACATGGCCATGTCACAGAGCTTGGAGGTGGTACATATTTTGGACACAAATCCATGAGCCTATTCTGGAGAGTGGCCAGAATTCAGGAAGAATACAACAACTTAGAAAGATAGCAGGTGTTGCACATCGAAAAGACAAGCTGCAGTCCATTCATATATTGGGCAGGATGAATTATGGGAAGATTTATACTAGACAGGACACATCCATTAATGCATTCTCTTTTCTAATGTCTACAACAACGGACACAGTGGGATACACAGAAACAGAAACACTCGCCATGTCAAATGACTTACTAGAAACGGTCCACTCCAAACCAAACAAACCGCCTTTCCTATCTATTCTCAGAACATGAGACAAAACAACAAACCCACACCCACTCCCACAAAGACACCTCTTTCCCCCAAGTAGGTCTGTGACTATCTGGAGTGTCCTCTGACTGGTGGGCCATACTATGTTCCCCCAAAATGGCCTGTCTTCTCTCAGATCTTCTTTCCTTGACCAACTCTGTGAAGATGTCAGGAAAAAGTGGTTAGCCACTACCTGTTTTCTCAGGAAAGGTCCATCTTCAGAGCTCTCCTGGCATTTGGCCATCCTCACATCATTAGGTAACAAGAAAACTGACTCTCTCCTTGGTAAATCCAAACAAGTGAGCCCACTGGGACTGGGACTGGGACTGCCTCTGGGTTCCTGGCTTCTTGGATACCAAGTTCAGAGAGTTCCATCACCAAGGAAATGAGGTATGTCACATTCTTTGGAACTGAATGAGGTCACTGCCTTGGCAACCACTTTGTCCTAACAGTTGCTTCCAAGGGTAACATAAGATGGAGGTTGCCCCTACTTCCTGTGACACTTTCATAAGGTAGAATGTATATCACCATTGGCACCTGGGAACAGCTCTCCACTCAGCCCTGGTTTGGTCCATCTTCTGTACAATAAGAAGAGAGAGAGGCAGATTCAGACACATCCCTTCATCCTGACCAGGTTGTTTGCCATGGAAGATGACTTTTGCTCTCTCAATTGCTTCAAACCTGCCTACAACTTCTCCAGGTATCATTTGTGCATGGACATTTGAGTTTCTCATCAGGTGGAAGGTCCCCAACTTTCCTGTATTGTAAGAACCACTCTGTCCCTGCTCTTCTGTAAAATGATTGAGGGAACAGTGTATACTTGGGGTTAAAATCAGGTTTGATTTGTGTTATGAGTGATTCTGTGTGATGAATAATGGTATTGGGAACCTGCAATATTTACAAGAATATAGAGGTGAAATATAAGTAGGAAAACAGAAATCTAGGTATGATTTGAAGCCCAGAAGGGTTTTGCCCTTAATTGGGATACTTAGCTTTGAATGATGTTCTGCAAAGATGCCTCAGATAATTCGATATACAATGGCATAGGACCTTGTACATTGGATGATTGAATTTAGAAGAGAACATCCAGTCAAAAAGGGATATTCAGTAGGATTAGGAAGATAGTCAGTAGGTTTAGGAAGAAGAGTGAGTATAGGATTTGGACCAAAAGTTCTTTAGCAATAGACTTTCGGTTGTTGAGTGAATTTAAATGTCAGCACATATGAACAGTCAGTCACTATGTTGAACTGGGGAAAATATGTAGAAAAGCAGATATCAATAGAAACATTACGAAATCAGGCAAAGTATAAAGTGAGTGATAGAATGAGACATTTTCAACAGGGTTGAGTTTGAATATATAAATTAGGAAAAAAACAAATATGTAGTCACCAATAGGATTGACAATTGACAGCATTAGGCAACCTGGACATGGATGTTTTTAGAAATCCATGTTCACTTTCCATTTAGGCTTTGGTACAATCATAAGTGTGACCTTTCCATTTTTTGTCCAGAATATTACTGTGATAATGAGGTGACAAGAGTATTTCTTTCACCATTTCTGGGAGCAATATATTGAAGATGTAAAATGAGAATCGGGGGTACAAAGAGGTGTACCCTGTTTCTAGGAACATAGAGAAAAAGCATGAATAGACCATACTGGGAATAAATAATATAACTTTTTTGAACTTTAATAATGAATTGAACTTATATCTGAAAAATTAAAGGAAATCGTATATTGATATACAATCATTCATTCCAACCAGGTATATATGTATTGGAAATATTAGTGTTTTGGTTTATCATGAAGAGTGTGTGAGTTTTGCTTCAAAATGATTATGGAAATTCAAAATAATGTGTTTGGAAAGAAGTCTCATGAAAAGACCAGTCAAGAAACCCTGACAATACATGTGTTCTGAAGCAAGAAGTGGTGAAAGTTGAAACAAATGCTTATTAATTTGTGAACTTGTGGATGAAATGTGTATCCTGTGATGTGCAAAAACTGAAGAAACAATAATGTACCAGTGTCGAATACAAATGAATGACAAATTACATATCATGTCCCATAGGAGTCTACTTGAATTGATGTTAGACTGGGTCAGTTACTGTAGAATAATTAGGATTTGTATGCACCATTCACTGAAGTTAGTTTTCAGTACTAGGAAACAAATATGTATTTCAGGTGGATGAATATTTCTGATTATAATCTTGTGAAAAGTGGATTATAAATCCACATACATGAACATGAATGAATTTAGAGAGTGTATATTAGACACATATATTTCATATTTTGAAAAATTTGGAGAGTATATCTATATCTATATCTATATCTATACACACACACACACACACACACACACACAACACTCACAGACATTAAAAAGTACCAATATAAATGCCAATCGAAATTCATCAGTAAATATGTATCATCCACAAATGCAAAAATATTTATTTTACTGAACATGAGTTAATGTATAATGTTGTTCTACTAGGACGCTTTCCTATAGGTTGAATTTTCATTTCCAACAGCATTTAGGAGGAGTGAACTCTTCTCACAATTTGTATCTGCCAAGACAGCCACCTCACAAAAATGTACGTGTGATACCTGGTAGGATTGTATATATGCATATAAATATACATGTGTGAATAGGCTACAGAAAAGGGAAACAAGAATTCACATATTTGTTAAGTTTAAAAACACATGGAGAATATTTCAAATAAAATTTGACTAGATTTATAACTCCTACCTTATATAATGCAAATGTCAAGTCCAACTATACAACATGTCTCCTCTGAAGTACTTGTATTTCTAATGTGTGGGTTAATTTTCTCCATTATATTAGGATGAATAGTCTGAGTCTACTAGGTATGGGTTAGTGTCAGGGATTCAGTACTTCGAATGGAAATTTGGAAAATGAATCCAATGTGTATGTAAATATATGCTGCACAAATATCCTCCCGCTCTCATCCAGAACAATGCCTTGACATTACCTTCACCCCAATTAAGACACAATTAGAGGAGAAGAGTTACAAAATCAGTGAATACATATCTGGAATGGAAAATGCTCAGGAGTTCACAACCTTCGTGGTGATAGAGGAGTTTCCAAAACTAAGGGACAGGGTAAACACTCCACAAACATGGAGCTCTGCTGGCCTAAAAAATTTTTGAGAAACTGCCTCTGAGCTTCTGCACTTGAAATATATGTTGTTTTCAGGAGTTTTGGCTTCCTCTGTAGTGAGACCATCAAAGCTGGGTCTGCATCTATGTGACCTGGAGGACATGGTTTCTTATTTTCCAATGAACAAGATGAAGCAGTGCTGAGCTGAATCCTCTCTTTGTAGGTAAACTGAGGCCACTGGGGACTAAGTGTCTCCCCGTGTGGACTGTGATGCCATTTGGTCCTTCTCCACTGTTTGTGGTGTTTTTGCTGCTGCACTGTGAGTTTGGTATTTGTTTCACGAAATACTAGGAGCTAAACTGGGACACCGTGCTGGAGGGAGTTCTGTCACGTGTGGTGGGTCAGGGTCTGCAAGAGAATGCACCAACTAGGCTCCTATCTCTCACAGCTTGCCCCATTGCCCCCTTGTCCATATCAACCTGATTCTTAATTTTCCTCTGAAAACTCTCCATATAACAAGGTGCCTTTACATATAAGGGTCTGCTGGCTGCACCATGTCAGTTACAAGCCATTTGGAATCCAATGGTAGATCCACATCGCCCTACCACGGATGTTTTATCAAACACCTCCCCACCACTGCTCTAGACCCACTACTCGCAGGCTCCAACTTACTGGCATCTCTGTTCTACACCATTTTCATGAAACTCAGTAAATCAAGGCACTGTCTGGTATACTCATGATCAGCAACAGGACATCCAATGTTTCTCCAGTGCCACCTGGTCATAGGAATTTCAAAAATTTCATGGTATTTATCTAGCCATTTTTCAAGCATGAAGTTGGAGGCACTGTGGGTTTCAGTTAATTCAGCAAACATTAAATGGTGAGGAAGCTCATTTCAATGAAATCTCTGGAGAACTCTCACAGGCACGGCTTCCCAAAGAGTGGACAAAAGGTCACATTTGGCCAGGCCCATTGAGGTCTACAATGTGAGGTCCATGTGTGTTTTGACTCTCAACTATGGCTGCCATTTTTTTAAGAATAAAATCATGTGATATCCTTGCTGAGAATGCCAGGCCTCTGTGGAAATCCACCCGGGGCCTAGGTCTCAGTTTCCAAGAGCGACTTTCATTCGTGGCCTCTTAAAATCCCAACAAAATTCATGGCAATGCTTCTCTGAGTTCAGTTCCAAAACCCAGTCTCTAAGGGGAATCACACCAGAGTTCAAGCCCACGTGGACCCAGTCATTTTTTCCAATGCAACACAAATGACCAAAATTAAAACCAAAACACTCCCACATGGCCCTCATCTTATTCCATATAGTCAATCATCTTAACCTCTGGCTGGAGGTTTCCTTGAGGGGCGCAGCCCAAGACAGTGTCCAAAATCAGCTCGTTTGCCCCTCATTTGCCTAAAGTCAGGGTAGCCTGGACACCGTTTCTGTGAACCAGGAGTGAACAAATAATCCTGCCGTTAATACTTCTGTGTTTCTCCAATTTGAGGCCTACTGATTTTAGGTATCGATTCTTTAGGTGATTTAGAGTCATGCGAAAACACAAGCACCTCTGCAGGGCTTTGAAGAACTCATTTGACCCAAAGAATCCCGATTCTGATTTGATGGAGTGCAGGAACCTTACAGGGGAAGGCAAGAGACTT
>NW_027511575.1:0-23861 GCF_048772815.1 Callospermophilus lateralis | reverse complement strand
GATTTGTGTACTGATCATCAGCAACAGGTATCATCAAGATTGGCTGAAAAAATATTTGCTGGCATTTCGGAAACTCGTTATTTCTTAGACGCTTGGCAACCCCTCTCAATGAAAGTGCTTTTCCACAGTCTGTGCCTAGGGCTACTTGAAGAGGAAACAAACCATAGAGACAAAACTGAGAACTCCTTTATTTTGTCAAGTTTCAAAGAGCTAAAAACACCATGTTGGATTTAGAGTTTCAAATTCATCTATCTAAATAGGAGAGAACAGAAATAAACCTATTTATATAAACTGCTACTGTAGACGAACGCTTCAACCTAGAAGAACAAAATTTGGTGAGCCACGTGGGATTTGTGTACTGATCATTACCCCCAAGTATCATCAAGATTGGGTGAAAAAATATTTGCTGGTATTTCGGAAACTCGTTATTTCGTAGAAGCTTGGCCACCCCTCTCCATTAAAGTGCTTTCCACAGTCTGTGCCTAGGGCTACTTGAAGAGGAAACAAACCATAGAGACAAAACTGAGAACTCCTTTATTTTGTCAAGTTTCAAAGAGCTACTACAAACCATGTTGGATTTAGAGTTCCAAATTCATCTATCTATATAGGAGAGAACAGAGGGAAACCTAAATATAAAAACTGCTACTGTAGACGAACGCTTCAACCTAGAAGAACAAAATTTGGTGAGCCAAGTGGGATTTGTGTACTGATCATTACCACCAAGTATCATCAAGATTGGGTGAAAAAATATTTGCTGGTATTTCGGAAACTCGTAATTTCTTAGAAGCTTGGCAACCCCTCTCAATGAAAGTGCTTTTCCACAGTCTGTGCCTAGGGCTACTTGAAGAGGAAACAATCCATAGAGAGAAAACTGAGAACTCCTTTATTTTGTCAATTTTCAAAGAGCTACTACAAACCATGTTGGATTTAGAGTTCCAAATTCATCTATCTATACAGTCGAGAACAGAGGGAAACCTAAATATAAAAACTGCTACTGTAGACGAACGCTTCAACCTAGAAGAACAAAATTTGGTGAGCCAAGTGGGATTTGTGTACTGATCATTACCACCATGTATCATCAAGATTGGGTGAAAAAATATTTGCTGGTATTTCGGAAACTCGTAATTTCTTAGAAGCTTGGCAACCCCTCTCAATGAAAGTGCTTTTCCACAGTCTGTGCCTAGGGCTACTTGAAAAGGAAACAAACCTTAGAGACAAAACTGAGAACTCCTTTATTTTTTCAAGTTTCAAAGAGCTACTACAAACCATGTTGGATTTAGAGTTCCAAATTCATCTATCTATATAGGAGAGAACAGAGGGAAACCTAAATATAAAAACTGCTACTGTAGATGAACGCTTCAACCTAGAAGAACAGAATTTGGTGAGCCAAGTTGGATTTGTGTACTGATCATCAGCAACAGGTATCATCAAGATTGGCTGAAAAAATATTTGCTGGTATTTCGGAAACTCGTTATTTCTTAGACGCTTGGCAACCCCTCTCAATGAAAGTGCTTATCCACAGTCTGTGGCTAGGGCTACTTGAAGAGAAAACAAACCATAGATACAAAACTGAGAACTCCTTTATTTTGTCAAGTTTCAAAGAGCTAAAAAAACCATGTTGGATTTAGAGTTCCAAATTCATCTATCTAAATAGGAGAGAACAGAATGAAACCTATATATAAAAACTGCTCCTGTAGACGAATGCTTCAACCTAGCAGAACAAAATATGGTGAGCAAAGTGGGATTTGTTTACTGATCATTACCACCAAGTATCATCAAGATTGGGTTAAAAAATATTTGCTGGTATTTCGGAAACTCGTAATTTCTTAGAAGCTTGGCAACCCCTCTCAATGAAAGTGCTTTTCCACAGTCTGTGCCTAGGGCTACTTGAAGAGGAAACAAACCATAGAGACAAAACTGAGAACTCCTTTATTTTGTCAAGTTTCAAAGAGCTACTACCAACCATGTTGGATTTTGAGTTCCAAATTCATCTATGTATATAGGAGAGAACAGAGGGAAACCTAAATATAAAAACTGCTACTGTAGACGAACGCTTCAACCTAGAAGAACAAAATTTGGTGAGCCAAGTGGGATTTGTGTACTGATCATTACCACCAAGTATCTCAAGATTGGCTGAAAATATATTTGCTGGTATTTCGGAACTCGTTATTTCGTAGAAGCTTGGCAACCCCTCTCAATTAAAATGCTTTCCACAGTCTGTGCCTAGGGCTACTTGAAGAGGAATCAAACCATAGAGACAAAACTGAGAACTCCTTTATTTTGTCAAGTTTCAAAGAGGTACTAGAAACCATGTAGGATTTAGAGTTCCAAATTCATCTATCTATATAGGAGAGAACAGAGGGAAACCTAAATATAAAACTGCTACTGTAGACGAACGCTTCAAACCAACCTAGAAGAACAAAATTTGGTGAGCAAAGTGGGATTTGTGTACTGATCATTACCACCAAGTATCATCAAGATTGGGTGAAAAATATTTGCTGGTATTTCGGAAACTCGTAATTTCTTAGAAGCTTGGCAAACCCTCTCAATGAAAGTGCTTTTCCACAGTCTGTGCCTAGGCTACTTGAAGAGGAAACAATCCATAGAGACAAAACTGAGAACTCCTTTATTTTGTCAATTTCAAAGAGCTACTACAAACCATGTTGGATTTAGAGTTCCAAATTCATCTATCTATACAGGAGAGAACAGAGGGAAACCTAAATATAAAAACTGCTACTGTAGACGAACGCTTCAACCTAGAAGAACAAAATTTGGTGAGCCAAGTGGGATTTGTGTACTGATCATTACCACCATGTATCATCAAGATTGGGTGAAAAAATATTTGCTGGTATTTCGGAAACTCGTAATTTCTTAGAAGCTTGGCAACCCCTTTCAATGAAAGTGCTTTTCCACAGTCTGTGCCTAGGGCTACTTGAAGAGGAAACAAACCATAGAGACAAAACTGAGAACTCCTTTATTTTGTCAAGTTTCAAAGAGCTACTACCAACCATGTTGGATTTAGAGTTCCAAATTCATCTATCTATATAGAGAGAACAGAGGGATACCTAAATATATAAACCGCTACTGTAGACGAACGCTTCAACCTAGAAGAACAAAATTTGGTGAGCCAAGTGGGATTTTTGTACTGATCTTTACCACCAAGTATCATCAAGATTGGGTGAAAAAATATTTGCTGGTATTCGGAACTCGTTATTTCTTAGAAGCTTGGCAACCCCTCTCAATAAAAGTGCTTTTCCACTGTGTGTGCCTAGGGCCACTTGAAGAGGAAACAATCCATAGAGACAAAACTGAGAACTCCTTTGTTTTGTCAATTTTCAAAGAGCTACTACAAACCATGTTGGATTTAGAGTTCCAAATTCATCTATCTAAATAGGAGAGAACAGAATGTAACCTATATATAAAAACTGCTACTGTAGACGAATGCTTCAACCTAGAAGAACAAAATTTGGTGAGCCAAGTGGGATTTATGTACTGATCATCAGCAAAAGGTATCATCAAGATTGGCTGAAAAAATATTTGCTGGTATTTCGGAAACTCGTTATTTCTTAGAAGCTTGGCAACCCCTCTCAATGAAAGTGCTTTTCCACAGTCTGTGCCTAGGGCAACTTGAAGAGGAAACAAACCATAGAGACAAAACTGAGAACTCCTTTATTTTTTCAAGTTTCAAAGAGCTACTAAAAACCATGTTGGATTTAGAGTTCCAAATTCATCTATCTAAATAGGAGAGAACAGAATGAAACCTATATATAAAAACTGCTACTGTAGACGAATGCTTCAACCTAGAAGAACAAAATTTGGTGAGCAAAGTGGGATTTGTGTACTGATCATTACCACCAAGTATCATCAAGATTGGGTGAAAAAATATTTGCTGGTATTTCGGAAACTCGTAATTTCTTAGAAGCTTGGCAACCCCTCTCAATGAAAGTGCTTTTCCACAGTCTGTGCCTAGGGCTACTTGAAGAGGAAACAAACCATAGAGACAAAACTGAGAACTCCTTTATTTTGACAAGTTTCAAAGAGCTACTACAATCCATGTTGGATTTAGAGTTCCAAATTCATCTATGTATATAGGAGAGAACAGAGGGATACCTAAATATAAAAACCACTACTGTAGACGAACGCTTCAACCTAGAAGAACAAAATTTGGTGAGCCGAGTGGGATTTGTGTACTGGTCATTACCACCAAGTATCATCAAGATTGGGTGAAAAAATATTTGCTGGTATTTCGGAAACTCGTTATTTCTTAGAAGCTTGGCTACCCCTCTCAATGAAACTGCTTTTCCACTGTGTGTGCCTAGGGCTACTTGAAGAGGAAACAATCCGTAGAGACAAAACTGAGAACTCCTTTATTTTGTCAGTTTTCAAAGAGCTCCTAAATCCATGTTGGATTTAGAGTTCCAAATTCATCTATCTATACAGGAGAAAACAGAGGGAAACCTAAATATAAAAACCGCTACTGTAGACGAACGCTTCAACCTAGAAGAACAAAATTTGGTGAGCCAAGTGGGATTTGTGTACTGATCATTTCCACCAAGTATCATCAAGAATGGGTGAAAAAATATTTGCTGGTATTTCGGAAACTCGTTATTTCTTAGAAGCTTGGCAACCCCTCTCAATGAAACTGCTTTTCCACAGTGTGTGCCTAGGGCTACTTGAAGAGAAAACAATCCATAGAGACAAAACTGAGAACTCCTTTATTTTGTCAATTTTCAAAGAGCTACTACAAACCATGTTGGATTTAGAGTTCCAAATTCATCTATCTATACAGGAGAGAACAGAGGAAAACCTAAATATAAAAACTGCTACCGTAGACGAACGCTTCAACCTAGAAGAACAAAATTTGGTGAGCCAAGTGGGATTTGTGTACTGATCATTACCACCAAGTATCATCAAGATTGGGTGAAAAAATATTTGCTGGTATTTCGGAAACTCGTAATTTCTTAGAAGCTTGGCAACCCCTCTCAATGAAAGTGCTTTTCCACAGTCTGTGCCTAGGGCTACTTGAAGAGGAAACAAACCATAGAGACAAAACTGAGAACTCCTTTATTTTCTCACGTTTCAAAGAGCTACTACAAACCATGTTGGATTTAGAGTTCCAAATTCGTCTATATACATAGGATAGAACAGAGGGAAACCTAAATATAAAAACTGCTACTGTAGACGAACGCTTCAACCTAGAAGAACAGAATTTGGTGAGCCAAGTGGGATTTGTGTACTGATCATCAGCAACAGGTATCATCAAGATTGGCTGAAAAAATATTTGCTGGTATTTCGGAAACTCGTTATTTCTTAGAAGCTTGGCAACCCCTCTCAATGAAAGTGCTTTTCCACAGTCTGTGCCTAGGGCAACTTGAAGAGGAAACAAACCATAGAGACAAAACTGAGAACTCCTTTATTTTGTCAAGTTTCAAAGAGCTACTAAAAACCATGTTGGATTTAGAGTTCCAAATTCATCTATCTAAATAGAAGAGAACAGAATGAAACCTATATATAAAAATGGCTACTGTAGACGAATGCTTCAACCTAGAAGAACAAAATTTGTTGAGCAAAGTGGGATTTGTGTACTGATCATTACCACCAAGTATCATCAAGATTGGGTGAAAAAATATTTGCTGGTATTTCGGAAACTCGTAATTTCTTAGAAGCTTGGCAACCCCTCTCAATGAAAGTGCTTTTCCACAGTCTGTGCCTAGGGCTACTTGAAGAGGAAACAAACCATAGAGACAAAACTGAGAACTCTTTATTTTGTCAAGTTTCAAAGAGCTACTACAATCCATGTTGGATTTAGAGTTCCAAATTCATCTATGTATATAGGAGAGAACAGAGGGATACCTAAATATAAAAACCGCTACTGTAGACGAACGTTTCAACTACAAGAACAAAATTTGGTGAGCCAAGTGGGATTTGTGTACTGATCATTACGACCAAGTATCATCAAGATTGGGTGAAAAAATATTTGCTGGTATTTCGGAAACTCGTTATTTCTTAGAAGCTTGGCAACCCCTCTCAATGAAACTGCTTTTCCACTGTGTGTGCCTAGGGCTACTTGAAGAGGAAACAATCCGTAGAGACAAAAGTGAGAACTCCTTTATTTTGTCAATTTTCAAAGAGCTACTAAAAACCATGTTGGATTTAGAGTTCCAAATTCATCTATCTATACAGGAGAGAACAGAGGGAAACCTAAATATAAAAACTGCTACTGTAGACGAACGCTTCAACCTAGAAGAACAAAATTTGGTGATCCAAGTGGGATTTGTGTACTTATCATTACCACCATTTATCTTCAAGATTGGGTGAAAAAATATTTGCTGGTATTTCGGAAACTCGTAATTTCTTAGAAGCTTGGCAACCCCTCTCAATGAAAGTGCTTTTCCACAGTCTGTGCCTAGGGCAACTTGAAGAGGAAACAAACCATAGAGACAAAACTGAGAACTCCTTTATTTTGTTAAGTTTCAAAGAGCTACTAAAAACCATGTTGGATTTAGAGTTCCAAATTTATGTATCTATATAGGAGAGAACAGAGGGAAACCTAAATATAAAAACTGCTACTGTAGACGAACGCTTCAACCTAGAAGAACAAAATTTGGTGAGCAAAGTGGGATTTGTGTACTGATCATCAGCAACAGGTATCATCAAGATTGGGTGAAAAAATATTTGCTGGTATTCGGAAACTCCTTATTTCTTAGAAGCTTGGCAACCCTCTCAATAAAAGTGCTTTTCCACTGTGTGTGCCTAGGGCCACTTGAAGAGGAAACAATCCATAGAGACAAAACTGAGAACTCCTTTATTTTGTCAATTTTCAAAGAGCTACTACAAACCATGTTGGATTAGAGTTCCAAATTCATCTATCTAAATAGGAGAGAACAGAATGCAACCTATATATAAAAACTGCTACTGTAGACGAATGCTTCAACCTAGAAGAACAGAATTTGGTGAGCCAAGTGGGATTTATGTACTGATCATCAGCAACAGGTATCATCAAGATTGGCTGAAAAAATATTTGCTGGTATTTCGGAAACTCGTTATTTCTTAGAAGCTTGGCAACCCCTCTCAATGAAAGTGCTTTTCCACAGTCTGTGCGTAGAGCAACATGAAGAGGAAACAAACCATAGAGACAAAACTGAGAACTCCTTTATTTTTTCAAGTTTCAAAGAGCTACTAAAAACCATGTTGGATTTAGAGTTCCAAATTCATCTATCTAAATAGGAGAGAACAGAATGAAACCTATATATAAAAACTGCTAGTGTAGACGAATGCTTCAACCTAGAAGAACAAAATTTGGTGAGCAAAGTGGGATTTGTGTACTGATCATTACCACCAAGTATCATCAAGATTGGGTGAAAAAATATTTGCTGGTATTTCGGAAACTCGTAATTTCTTAGAAGCTTGGCAACCCCTCTCAATGAAACTGCTTTTCCACAGTGTGTGCCTAGGGCTACTTGAAGAGAAAACAATCCATAGAGACAAAACTGAGAACTCCTTTATTTTGTCAATTTTCAAAGAGCTACTACAAACCATGTTGGATTTAGAGTCCAAATTCATCTATCTATACAGGAGAGAACAGAGGAAAACCTAAATATAAAAACTGCTACTGTAGACGAACGCTTCAACCTAGAAGAACAAAATTTGGTGAGCCAAGTGGGATTTGTGTACTGATCATTACCACCAAGTATCATCAAGATTGGGTGAAAAATATTTGCTGGTATTTCGGAAACTCGTAATTTCTTAGAAGCTTGGCAACCCCTCTCAATGAAAGTGCTTTTCCACAGTCTGTGCCTAGGGCTACTTGAAGAGGAAGCAAACCATAGAGACAAAACTGAGAACTCCTTTATTTTCTCACGTTTCAAAGAGCTACTACAAACCATGTTGGATTTAGAGTTCCAAATTCATCTATCTATATAGGAGAGAACAGAGGGAAACCTAAATATAAAAACTGCTACTGTAGACGAACGCTTCAACCTAGAAGAACAGAATTTGGTGAGCCAAGTGGGATTTGTGTACTGATCATCAGCAACACTTATCATCAAGATTGGCTGAAAAAATATTTGCTGGGTATTACGGAAACTCGTTATTTCTTAGAAGCTTGGCAACCCCTCTCAATGAAAGTGCTTTTCCACAGTCTGTGCCTAGGGCAACTTGAAGAGGAAACAAACCATAGAGACAAAAATGAGAACTCCTTTATTTTGTCAAGTTTCAAAGAGCTACTAAAAACCATGTTGGATTTAGAGTTCCAAATTTATGTATCTAAATAGGAGAGAACAGAATGAAACCTATATATAAAAACTGCTACTGTATACGAATGCTTCAACCTAGAAGAAACAAAAATTTGGGTGAGCAAAGTGGGATTTGTGTACTGATCATTACCACCAAGTATCATCAAGATTGGGTGAAAAAATATTTTCTGGTATTTCGGGAAACTCGTAATTTCTTAGAAGCTTGGCAACCCCTCTCAATGAAAGTGCTTTTCCAGAGTCTGTGCCTAGGTCTACTTGAAGAGGAAACAATCCATAGAGGCAAAACTGAGAACTCCTTTATTTTGTCAAGTTTCAAAGAGCTACTACAATCCATGTTGCATTTAGAGTTCCAAATTCATCTATGTATATAGAGAGAACAGAGGGATACCTAAATATAAAAACCGCTACTGTAGACGAATGCTTCAACGTAGAAGAACAAAATTTGCTGAGCCAAGTGGGATTTGTGTACTGATCATTACCACCAAGTATCATCAAGATTGGGTGAAAAAATATTTGCTGGTATTTCGGAAACTCGTTATTTCTTAGAAGCTTGGCAACCCCTCTCAATGAAACTGCTTTTCCACTGTGTGTGCCTAGGGCTACTTGAAGAGGAAACAATCCGTAGAGACAAAAGTGAGAACTCCTTTATTTTGTCAATTTTCAAAGAGCTACTAAAAACCATGTTGGATTTAGAGTTCCAAATTCATCTATCTATACAGGAGAGAACAGAGGGAAACCTAAATATAAAAACTGCTACTGTAGACGAACGCTTCAACCTAGAAGAACAAAATTTGGTGATCCAAGTGGATTTGTGTACTTATCATTACCACCATTTATCTTCAAGATTGGGTGAAAAAATATTTGCTGGTATTTCGGAAACTCGTAATTTCTTAGAAGCTTGGCAACCCCTCTCAATGAAAGTGCTTTTCCACAGTCTGTGCCTAGGGCAACTTGAAGAGGAAACAAACCATAGAGACAAAACTGAGAACTCCTTTATTTGTTAAGTTTCAAAGAGCTACTAAAAACCATGTTGGATTTAGAGTTCCAAATTTATGTATCTATATAGGAGAGAACAGAGGGAAACCTAAATATAAAAACTGCTACTGTAGACGAACGCTTCAACCTAGAAGAACAAAATTTGGTGAGCAAAGTGGGATTTGTGTACTGATCATCAGCAACAGGTATCATCAAGATTGGGTGAAAAAATATTTGCTGGTATTCGGAAACTCCTTATTTCTTAGAAGCTTGGCAACCCCTCTCAATAAAAGTGCTTTTCCACTGTGTGTGCCTAGGGCCACTTGAAGAGGAAACAATCCATAGAGACAAAACTGAGAACTCCTTTATTTTGTCAATTTTCAAAGAGCTACTACAAACCATGTTGGATTTAGAGTTCCAAATTCATCTATCTAAATAGGAGAGAACAGAATGCAACCTATATATAAAAACTGCTACTGTAGACGAATGCTTCAACCTAGAAGAACAGAATTTGGTGAGCCAAGTGGGATTTATGTACTGATCATCAGCAACAGGTATCATCAAGATTGGCTGAAAAAATATTTGCTGGTATTTCGGAAACTCGTTATTTCTTAGAAGCTTGGCAACCCCTCTCAATGAAAGTGCTTTTCCACAGTCTGTGCGTAGGGCAACATGAAGAGGAAACAAACCATAGAGACAAAACTGAGAACTCCTTTATTTTTTCAAGTTTCAAAGAGCTACTAAAAACCATGTTGGATTTAGAGTTCCAAATTCATCTATCTAAATAGGAGAGAACAGAATGAAACCTATATATAAAAACTGCTAGTGTAGACGAATGCTTCAACCTAGAAGAACAAAATTTGGTGAGCAAAGTGGGATTTGTGTACTGATCATTACCACCAAGTATCATCAAGATTGGGTGAAAAAATATTTGCTGGTATTTCGGAAACTCGTAATTTCTTAGAAGCTTGGCAACCCCTCTCAATGAAACTGCTTTTCCACAGTGTGTGCCTAGGGCTACTTGAAGAGAAAACAATCCATAGAGACAAAACTGAGAACTCCTTTATTTTGTCAATTTTCAAAGAGCTACTACAAACCATGTTGGATTTAGAGTTCCAAATTCATCTATCTATACAGGAGAGAACAGAGGAAAACCTAAATATAAAAACTGCTACTGTAGACGAACGCTTCAACCTAGAAGAACAAAATTTGGTGAGCCAAGTGGGATTTGTGTACTGATCATTACCACCAAGTATCATCAAGATTGGGTGAAAAAATATTTGCTGGTATTTCGGAAACTCGTAATTTCTTAGAAGCTTGGCAACCCCTCTCAATGAAAGTGCTTTTCCACAGTCTGTGCCTAGGGCTACTTGAAGAGGAAGCAAACCATAGAGACAAAACTGAGAACTCCTTTATTTTCTCACGTTTCAAAGAGCTACTACAAACCATGTTGGATTTAGAGTTCCAAATTCATCTATCTATATAGGAGAGAACAGAGGGAAACCTAAATATAAAAACTGCTACTGTAGACGAACGCTTCAACCTAGAAGAACAGAATTTGGTGAGCCAAGTGGGATTTGTGTACTGATCATCAGCAACACTTATCATCAAGATTGGCTGAAAAAATATTTGCTGGTATTACGGAAACTCGTTATTTCTTAGAAGCTTGGCAACCCCTCTCAATGAAAGTGCTTTTCCACAGTCTGTGCCTAGGGCAACTTGAAGAGGAAACAAACCATAGAGACAAAAATGAGAACTCCTTTATTTTGTCAAGTTTCAAAGAGCTACTAAAAACCATGTTGGATTTAGAGTTCCAAATTTATGTATCTAAATAGGAGAGAACAGAATGAAACCTATATATAAAAACTGCTACTGTATACGAATGCTTCAACCTAGAAGAACAAAATTTGGTGAGCAAAGTGGGATTTGTGTACTGATCATTACCACCAAGTATCATCAAGATTGGGTGAAAAAATATTTTCTGGTATTTCGGAAACTCGTAATTTCTTAGAAGCTTGGCAACCCCTCTCAATGAAAGTGCTTTTCCAGAGTCTGTGCCTAGGTCTACTTGAAGAGGAAACAATCCATAGAGGCAAAACTGAGAACTCCTTTATTTTGTCAAGTTTCAAAGAGCTACTACAATCCATGTTGCATTTAGAGTTCCAAATTCATCTATGTATATAGGAGAGAACAGAGGGATACCTAAATATAAAAACCGCTACTGTAGACGAATGCTTCAACGTAGAAGAACAAAATTTGCTGAGCCAAGTGGGATTTGTGTACTGATCATTACCACCAAGTATCATCAAGATTGGGTGAAAAAATATTTGCTGGTATTTCGGAAACTCGTTATTTCTTAGAAGCTTGGCAACCCCTCTCAATGAAAGTGCTTTTCCACAGTCTGTGCGTAGGGCAACATGAAGAGGAAACAAACCATAGGGAGAAAACTGAGAACTCCTTTATTTTTTCAAGTTTCAAAGAGCTACTACAAACCCTGTTGGATTTAGTGTTCCAAATTCGTCTATCTATATAGGAGAGAACAGAGGGAAACCTAAATATAAAAACTGCTATTGTAGACGAACGCTTCAACCTAGAAGAACAAAATTTGGTGAGCCAACTGGGATTTGTGTCCTGATCATTACCACCTAGAATCATCAAGATTGGGTGAAAAATATTTGGCTGGTATTTCGGAAACTCGTTATTTCTTAGAAGCTTGGCAACCCATCTCAATGAAAGTGCTTTCCACAGTCTGTACCTAGGGCTACTTGAAGATGAAACAAACCATAAAGACAAAACTGAGAACTCCTTTATTTTGTCAAGTTTCAAAGAGCTACTACAAAACATGTTGGATTTAAGTTCCAAATTCATCTATCTATATAGGAGAGAACAGAGGAAACCTAAATATATAAACCGCTATTGTAGACGAACGCTTCAACCTAGAAGAACAAAATTTGGTGAGCCAAGTGGTACTTGTGTACTGATCATTACCACCAAGTATCATCAAGATTGGGTGAAAATTTGCTGGTATTTCGGAAACTCGTTATTTCTTAGAAGCTTGGCAACCCTCTCAATGAAACTGCTTTTCCACAGTGTGTGCCTAGGGCTACTTGAAGAGAAAACAATCCATAGAGACAAAACTGAGAACTCCTTTATTTTCTCACGTTTCAAAGAGCTACTACAAACCATGTTGGATTTAGAGTTCCAAATTCATCTATCTATATAGGAGAGAACAGAGGGAAACCTAAATATAAAAACTGCTACTGTAGACGAACGCTTCAACCTAGAAGAACAGAATTTGGTGAGCCAAGTGGGATTTGTGTACTGATCATCAGCAACAGGTATCATCAAGATTGGCTGAAAAATATTTGCTGGTGTTTCGGAAACTCGTTATTTCTTAGAAGCTTGGCAACCCCTCTCAAATGAAAGAGCTTTTCCACAGTCTGTGCCTAGGGCTACTTGAAGAGGAAACAAACCATAGAGGCAAAACTGAGAACTCCTTTATTTGTCAAGTTTCAAAGAGCTACTACAATCCATGTTGGATTTAGAGTTCCAAATTCATCTATGTATATAGGAGAGAACAGAGGGATACCTAAATATAAAAACCGCTACTGTAGACGAACGCTTCAACCTAGAAGAACAAAATTTGGTGAGCCAAGTGGGATTTGTGTACTGATCATTACCACCAGTATCATCAAGATTGGGTGAAAAAATATTTGCTGCTATTTCGGAAACTCGTTATTTCTAGAAGCTTGCCAACCCTTCTCAATGAAACTGCTTTTACACTGTGTGTGCCTAGGGCTACTTGAAGAGGAAACAATCCGTAGAGACAAAACTGAAAACTCCTTTATTTTGTCAATTTTCAAAGAGCTACTAAAACCATGTTGGTTTTAGAGTTCCAAATTCATCTATCTATACAGGAGAGAACAGAGGGAAACCTAAATATATAAACTGCTACTGTAGACGAACGCTTCAACCTAGAAGAACAAAATTTGTGGTGAGCCAAGTGGGATTTGTGTACTGATCATTACCACCATGTATCTTCAAGATTGGGTGAAAAAATATTTGCTGGTATTTCGGAAACTCGTAATTTCTTAGAAGCTTGGCAACCCCTCTCAATGAAAGTGCTTTTCACAGTCTGTGCCTAGGGCTACTTGAAGAGGAAACAAACCATAGAGACAAAACTGACAACTCCTTTATTTTGTCAAGTTTCATAGAGCTACTACAAACCATGTTGGATTTAGAGTTCCAAATTCATCTATCTATATCGGAGAGAACAGAGGGAAACCTAAATATAAAAACTGCTACTGTAGACGAATGCTTCAACCTAGAAGAACAAAATTTGGTGAGCCAAGTGGGATTTGTGTACTGATCATTACCACCAAGTATCATCAAGATTGGGTGAAAAAATATTTGCTGGTATTTCGGAAACTCGTTATTTTTTAGAAGCTTGGCAACCCCTCTCAATGAAAATGCTTTTCCACTGTGTGTGAATAGGGCTACTTGAAGAGGAAACAATCTGTAGAGACAAACTGAGAACTCCTTTATTTTGTCAATTTTCAAAGAGCTACTAAAAACCATGTTGGATTTAGAGTTCCAAATTCATCTATCTATACAGGAGAGAACAGAGGGAAACCTAAATATAAAAACTGCTACTGTAGACGAACGCTTCAACCTAGAAGAACAAAATTTGGTGAGCCAAGTGGGATATTTGTACTGATCATTACCAATGTATCTTCAAGATTGGGTGAAAAAATATTTGCTGGTATTTCGGAAACTCGTAATTTCTTAGAAGCTTGGCAACCCCTCTCAATGAAAGTGCTTTTCCACAGTCTGTGCCTAGGGCTACTTGAAGAGGAAACAAACCATAGAGACAAAACTGGGAACTCCTTTATTTTGTCAAGTTTCAAAGAGCTACTACAAACCATGTTGGATTTAGAGTACCAAATTCATCTATCTATATAGGAGAGAATAGAGGGAAACCTAAATATAAAAACTGCTACTGTAGACGAACGCTTCAACCTAGAAGAACAGAATTTGGTGAGCCAAGTGGGATTTGTGTACTGATCATCAGCAACAGGTATCATCAAGATTGGCTGAAAAAATATTTGCTCGTATTTCGGAAACTCGTTATTTCTTAGAAGCTTGGCAACCCCTCTCAATGAAACTGCTTTTCCACAGTCTGTGCCTAGGGCAACTTGAAGAGGAAACAAACCATAGAGACAAAACTGAGAACTCCTTTATTTTTTCAAGTTTCAAAGAGCTACTAAAAACCATGTTGGATTTAGAGTTCCAAATTCATCTATCTAAATAGGAGAGAACAGAATGAAACCTATATATAAAAACTGCTACTGTAGACGAATGCTTCAACCTAGAAGAACAAAATTTGGTGAGCAAAGTGGGATTTGTGTACTGATCATTACCACCAAGTATCATCAATATTGGGTGAAAAAATATTTGCGGGTATTTCGGAAATTCGTAATTTCTTAGAAGCTTGGCAACCCGTCTCAATGAAAGTGCTTTTCCACAGTCTGTGCCTAGGGCTACTTGAAGAGGAAACAAACCATAGAGACAAAACTGAGAACTCCTTTATTTTGTCAAGTTTCAAAGAGCTACTACAATCCAGGTTGGATTTAGAGTTCCAACTTCATCTATGTATATAGGAGAGAACAGAGGGATACCTAAATATAAAAATCGCTACTGTACACGAACGCTTCAACCTAGAAGAACAAAATTTGGTGAGCCGAGTGGGATTTGTGTACTGATCATTACCACCAAGTATCATCAAGATTGGGTGAAGAAATATTTGCTGGTATTTCGGAAACTCTTTATTTCTTAGAAGCTTGGCTACCCCTCTCAATGAAACTGCTTTTCCACTGTGTGTGCCTAGGGCTACTTGAAGAGGAAACAATCCGTAGAGACAAAACTGAGAACTCCTTTATTTTATCAGTTTTCAAAGAGCTACTAAAAACCAAGTTGGATTTAGAGTTCCAAATTCATCTATCTATACGGGAGAGAACAGAGGGAAACCTAAATATAAAAACTGCTACTGTAGACGAACGCTTCAACCTAGAAGAACAAAATTTGGTGAGCCAAGTTGGATTTGTGTACTGATCATTAGCACCAAGTATCATCAAGATTGGGTGAAAAAATATTTGCTGGTATTTCGGAAACTCTATTATTTCTTAGAAGCTTGGCAACCCCTCTCAATGAAAGTGCTTTTCCACATTCGGTGCCTAGGGCTACTTGAAGAGGAAACAAACCATAGAGAGAAAACTGAGAACTCCTTTATGTTGTCAAGTTTCAAAGAGCTACTATAAACCCTGTTGGATTTAGTGTTCCAAATTCATCTATCTATATAGGAGAGAACAGAGGGAAACCTAAATATAAAAACTGCTATTGTAGACGAACGCTTCAACCTAGAAGAACAAAATTTGGTGAGCCAACTGGGATTTGTGTCCTGATCATTACCACCTACAATCATCAAGATTGGGTGAAAAAATATTTGCTGGTATTTCGGAAACTCGTTATTTCTTAGAAGCTTGGCAACCCATCTCAATGAAAGTGCTTTCCACAGTCTGTGCCTAGGGCTACTTGAAGAGGAAACAAACCATAAAGACAAAACTGAGAACTCCTTTATTTTGTCAAGTTTCAAAGAGCTACTACAAAACATGTTGGATTTAGAGTTCGAAATTCATCTATCTATATAGGAGAGAACAGAGGGAAACCTAAATATAAAAACCGCTACTGTAGACGAACGCTTCAACCTAGAAGAACAAAATTTGGTGAGCCAAGTGGGATTTGTGTACTGATCATTACCACCAAGTATCATCAAGATTGGGTGAAAAAATATTTGCTGGTATTTCGGAAACTCGTTATTTCTTAGAAGCTTGGCAACCCCTCTCAATGAAAGTGCTTTTCCACATTCTGTGCCTAGGGCTACTTGAAGAGGAAACAAACCATAGAGACAAAACTGAGAACTCCTTTATTTTGTCAAGTTTCAAAGAGCTACTACAAACCATGTTGGATTTAGAGTTCCAAATTCATCTATCTATATAGGAGAGAACAGAGGGAAACCTAAATATAAAAACTGCTACTGTAGACGAACGCTTCAACACAGAAGAACAGAACTTGGTGAGCCAAGTGGGATTTGTGTACTGATCATCAGCAATAGGTATCATCAAGATTGGCTGAAAAAATATTTGCTGGTATTACGGAAACTCGTTATTTCTTAGAAGCTTGGCAACCCCTCTCAATGAAAGTGCTTTTCCACAGTCTGTGCCTAGGGCAACTTGAAGAGGAAACAAACCATAGAGACAAAACTGAGAACTCCTTTATTTTGTCAAGTTTCAAAGAGCTACTACAAACCATGTTGGATTTAGAGTTCCAAATTGATCTATCTAAATAGGAGAGAACAGAATGAAACCTATATATAAAAACTGCTACTGTAGACGAATACTTCAACCTAGAAGAACAAAATTTGGTGAGCAAAGTGGGATTTGTGTACTGATCATTACCACCAAGTATCATCAAGATTGGGTGAAAAAATATTTGCTGATATTTCGGAAACTCGTAATTTCTTAGAAGCTTGGCAACCCCTCTCAATGAAAGTGCTTTTCCACAGTCTGTGCCTAGGGCTACTTGAAGAGGAAAAAAACCATAGAGACAAAACTGAGAACTCCTTTATTTTGTCAAGTTTCAAAGAGCTACTACAATCCAGGTTGGATTTAGAGTTCCAAATTCATCTATGTATATAGGAGAGAACAGAGGGATACCTAAATATAAAAACCGCTACTGTAGACGAACGCTTCAACCTAGAAGAACAAAATTTGGTGAGCCAAGTGGGATTTGTGTACTGATCACTACCACCAAGTATCATCAAGATTGGGTGAAAAAATATTTGCTGCTATTTCGGAAACTCGTTATTTCTTAGAAGCTTGGCAACCCTTCTCAATGAAACTGCTTTTCCACTGTGTGTGCCTAGGGCTACTTGAAGAGGAAACAATCCGTAGAGACAAAACTGAGAACTCCTTTATTTTGTCAATTTTCAAAGAGCCACTAAAAACCATGTTGGATTTAGAGTTCCAAATTCATCTATCTATACAGGAGAGAACAGAGGGAAACCTAAATATAAAAACTGCTACTGTAGACGAACGCTTCAACCTAGAAGAACAAAATTTGGTGAGCCAAGTGGGATTTGTGTACTGATCATTACCACCATGTATCTTCAAGATTGGGTGAAAAACTTTTTGCTGGTATTTCGGAAACTCGTAATTTCTTAGAAGCTTGGCAACCCCTCTCAATGAAAGTGCTTTTCCACAGTCTGTGCCTAGGGCTACTTGAAGAGGAAACAAACCATAGAGACAAAACTGAGAACTCCTTTATTTTGTCAAGTTTCAAAGAGCTACTACAAACCATGTTGGATTGAGAGTTCCAAATTCATCTATCTATATAGGAGAGAACAGAGGGAAACCTAAATATAAAAACTGCTACTGTGGACGAATGCTTCAACCTAGAAGAACAAAATTTGGTGAGCCAAGTGGGATTTGTGTACTGATCATTACCACCAAGTATCATCAAGATTGGGTGAAAAAATATTTGCTGGTATTTCGGAAACTCGTTATTTCTTAGAAGCTTGGCAACCCCTCTCAATGAAAGTGCTTTTCCACAGTCTGTTCCTAGGGCTACTTGAAGAGGAAACAAACAATAGAGACAAAACTGAGAACTCCTTTATTTTGTCAAGTTTCAAAGAGCTACTATAAACCCTGTTGGATTTAGTGTTCCAAATTCATCTATCTATATAGGAGAGAACAGAGGGAAACCTAAATATAAAAACTGCTACTGTAGACGAACGCTTCAACCTAGAAGAACAAAATTTGGTGAGCCAACTGGGATTTGTGTCCTGATCATTACCACCAAGAATCATCAAGATTGGGTGAAAAAATATTTGCTGGTATTTCGGAAACTCGTTATTTCTTAGAAGCTTGGCAACCCATCTCAATGAAAGTGCTTTCCACAGTCTGTGCCTAGGGCTACTTGAAGAGGAAACAAACCATAAAGACAAAACTGAGAACTCCTTTATTTTGTCAAGTTTCAAAGAGCTACTACAAAACATGTTGGATTTAGAGTTCCAAATTCATCTATCTGTATAGGAGAGAACAGAGGGAAACCTAAATATAAAAACCGCTACTGTAGACGAACGCTTCAACCTAGAACAACAAAATTTGGTGAGCCGAGTGGGATTTGTGTACTGATCATTACCACCAAGTATCATCAAGATTGGTTGAAGAAATATTTCCTGGTATTTCGGAAACTCTTTATTTCTTAGAAGCTTGGCTACCCCTCTCAATGAAACTGCTTTTCCCCTGTGTGTGCCTAGGGCTACTTGAAGAGGAAACAATCCGTAGAGATAAAACTGAGAACTCCTTTATTTTGTCAGTTTTCAAAGAGCTACTAAAAACCATGTAGGATTTAGAGTTCCAAGTTCATCTATCTATACGGGAGAGAACAGAGGGAAACCTAAATATAAAAACTGCTACTGTAGACGAACGCTTCAACCTAGAAGAACAAAATTTGGTGAGCCAAGTGGGATTTGTGTACTGATCATTAACACCAAGTATCTTCAAGATTGGGTGAAAAAATATTTGCTGGTATTTCGGAAACTCGTTATTTCTTAGAAGCTTGGCAACCCCTCTCAATGAAAGTGCTTTTCCACATTCTGTGCCTAGGGCTACTTGAAGAGGAAACAAACCATAGAGAGAAAACTGAGAACTCCTTTATTTTGTCAAGTTTCAAAGAGCTACTATGAACCCTGTTGGATTTAGCGTTCCAAATTCATCTATGTATATAGGAGAGAACAGAGGGAAACCTAAATATAAAAACTGCTATTGTAGACGAACGCTTCAACCTAGAAGAACAAAATTTGGTGAGCCAACTGGGATTTGTGTCCTGATCATTACCACCTACAATCATCAAGATTGGGTTAAAAAATATTTGCTGGTATTTCGGAAACTCGTTATTACTTAGAAGCTTGGCAACCCATCTCAATGAAAATGCTTTCCACAGTCTGTGCCTAGGGCTACTTGAAGAGGAAACAAACCATAAAGACAAAACTGAGAACTCCTTTATTTTGTCAAGTTTCAAAGAGCTACTACAAAACATGTTGGATTTATAGTTCCAAATTCATCTATCTATATAGGAGAGAACAGAGGGAAACCTAAATATAAAAACCGCTACTGTAGATGAACGCTTCAACCTAGAAGAACAAAATTTGGTGAGGCAAGTGGGATTTGTGTACTGATCATTACCACCAAGTATCATCAAGATTGGGTGAAAAAATATTTGCTGGTATTTCGGAAACTCGTTATTTCTTAGAAACTTGGCAACCCCTCTCAATGAAAATGCTTTTCCACTGTGTGTGCCTAGGGCTACTTGAAGAGGAAACAATCTGTAGAGACAAAACTGAGAACTCCTTTATTTTGTCAATTTTCAAAGAGCTACTAAAAACCATGTTGGATTTAGAGTTCCAAATTCATCTATCTATACAGGAGAGAACAGAGGGAAACCTAAATATAAAAACTGCTACTGTAGACGAACGCTTCAACCTAGAAGAACAAAATTTGGTGAGCCAAGTGGGATATTTGTACTGATCATTACCACCATGTATCTTCAAGATTGGGTGAAAAAATATTTGCTGGTATTTCGGAAACTCGTAATTTCTTAGAAGCTTGGCAACCCCTCTCAATGAAAGTGCTTTTCCACAGTCTTTGCCTAGGGCTACTTGAAGAGAAAACAATCCATAGCGACAAAACTGAGAACTCATTTATTTTCTCAAGTTTCAAAGAGCTACTACAAACCATGTTGGATTTAGAGTTCCAAATTCAACTATCTATACAGGAGAGAACAGAGGGAAACCTAAATATAAAAACTGCTACTGTAGACGAACGCTTCAACCTAGAAGAACAAAATTTGGTGAGCCAAGTGGGATTTGTGTACTGATCATTACCACCAAGTATCATCAAGATTGGGTGAAAAAATATTTCCTGGTATTTCGGAAACTCGTTATTTCTTAGAAGCTTGGCAACCCCTCTCAATGAAACTGCTTTTCCACAGTCTGTGCCTAGGGCAACTTGAAGAGGAAACAAACCATAGAGACAAAACTGAGAACTCCTTTATTTTTTCAAGTTTCAAAGAGCTACTAAAAACCATGTTGGATTTAGAGTTCCAAATTCATCTATCTAAATAGGAGAGAACAGAATGAAACCTATATATAAAAACTGCTACTGTAGACGAATGCTTCAACCTAGAAGAACAAAATTTGGTGAGCAAAGTGGGATTTGTGTACTGATCATTACCACCAAGTATCATCAAGATTGGGTGAAAAAATATTTGCTGGTATTTCGGAAACTCGTAATTTCTTAGAAGCTTGGCAACCCGTCTCAATGAAAGTGCTTTTCCACAGTCTGTGCCTAGGGCTACTTGAAGAGGAAACAAACCATAGAGACAAAACTGAGAACTCCTTTATTTTGTCAAGTTTCAAAGAGCTACTACAAAACATGTTGGATTTAGAGTTCCAAATTCATCTATCTGTATAGGAGAGAACAGAGGGAAACCTAAATATAAAAACCGCTACTGTAGACGAACGCTTCAACCTAGAAGAACAAAATTTTTTGAGCCAAGTGGGATTTGTGTACTGATCATTACCACCAAGTATCATCAAGATTGGTTGAAGAAATATTTCCTGGTATTTCGGAAACTTTTAATTTCTTAGAAGCTTGGCTACCCCTCTCAATGAAACTGCTTTTCCCCTGTGTGTGCCTATGGCTACTTGAAGAGGAAACAATCCGTAGAGATAAAACTGAGAACTCCTTTATTTTGTCAGTTTTCAAAGAGCTACTAAAAACCATGTTGGATTTAGAGTTCCAAATTCATCTATCTATACGGGAGAGAACAGAGGGAAACCTAAATATAAAAACTGCTACTGTAGACGAACGCTTCAACCTAGAAGAACAAAATTTGGTGAGCCAAGTGGGATTTGTGTACTGATCATTAACACCAAGTATCTTCAAGATTGGGTGAAAAAATATTTGCTGGTATTTCGGAAACTCGTTATTTCTTAGAAGCTTGGCAACCCCTCTCAATGAAAGTGCTTTTCCACATTCTGTGCCTAGGGCTACTTGAAGAGGAAACAAACCATAGAGAGAAAACTGAGAACTCCTTTATTTTGTCAAGTTTCAAAGAGCTACTATAAACCCTGTTGGATTTAGTGTTCCAAATTCATCTATGTATATAGGAGAGAACAGAGGGAAACCTAAATATAAAAACTGCTATTCTAGACGAACGCTTCAACCTAGAAGAACAAAATTTGGTGAGCCAACTGGGATTTGTGTTCTGATCATTACCACCTACAATCATCAAGATTGGGTGAAAAAATATTTGCTGGTATTTCGGAAACTCGTTATTTCTTAGAAGCTTGGCAACCCATCTCAATGAAAATGCTTTCCACAGTCTGTGCCTAGGGCTACTTGAAGAGGAAACAAACCATAAAGACAAAACTGAGAACTCCTTTATTTTGTCAAGTTTCAAAGAGCTACTACAAACCATGTTGGATTTAGAGTTCCAAATTCATCTATCTATATATGAGAGAACAGAGGGAAACCTAAATATAAAAACTGCTACTGTAGACGAACGCTTCAACCTAGAAGAACAAAATTTGGTGAGCCAAGTGGGATATTTGTACTGATCATTACCACCATGTATCTTCAAGATTGGGTGAAAAAATATTTGCTGGTATTTCGGAAACTCGTAATTTCTTAGAAGCTTGGCAACCCCTCTCAATGAAAGTGCTTTTCCACAGTCTGTGCCTAGGGCTACTTGAAGAGAAAACAATCCATAGCGACAAAACTGAGAACTCATTTATTTTCTCAAGTTTCAAAGAGCTACTACAAACCATGTTGGATTTAGAGTTCCAAATTCATCTATCTATACAGGAGAGAACAGAGGAAAACCTAAATATAAAAACTGCTACTGTAGACGAAGGCTTCAACCTAGAAGAACAAAATTTGGTGAGCCAAGTGGGATTTGTGTACTGATCATTACAACCAAGTATCATCAAGATTGGGTGAAAAAATATTTGCTGGTATTTCGGAAACTCGTAATTTCTTAGAAGCTTGGCAACCCCTCTCAATGAAAGTGCTTTTCCACAGTCTGTGCCTAGGGATACTTGAAGAGGAAACAAACCATAGAGACAAAACTGAGAACTCCTTTATTTTTTCAAGTTTCAAAGAGCTACTACAAACCATGTTGGATTTAGAGTTCCAAATTCATCTATCTATATAGGAGAGAATAGAGGGAAACCTAAATATAAAAACTGCTACTGTAGACGAACGCTTCAACCTAGAAGAACAGAATTTGGTGAGCCAAGTGGGATTTGTGTACTGATCATCAGCAACAGGTATCATCAAGATTGGCTGAAGAAATATTTGCTTCTATTTCGGAAACTCGTTATTTCTTAGAAGCTTGGCAACCCCTCTCAATGAAAGTGCTTTTCCACAGTCTGTGCCTAGGGCAACTTGAAGAGGAAACAAACCATAGAGACAAAACTGAGAACTCCTTTATTTTGTCAAGTTTCAAAGAGCTACTAAAAACCATGTTGGATTTAGAGTTCCAAATTCATCTATCTAAATAGGAGAGAACAGAATGAAACCTATATATAAAAACTGCTACTGTAGACGAATGCTTCAACCTAGAAGAACAATATTTGGTGAGCAAAGTGGGATTTGTGTACTGATCATTACCACCAAGTATCATCAAGATTGGGTGAAAAATATTTGCTGGTATTTCGGAAAATCGTAATTTCTTAGAAGCTTGGCAACCCCTCTCAATGAAAGTGCTTTTCCACAGTCTGTGCCTAGGGCTACTTGAAGAGGAAACAAACCATAGAGACAAAACTGAGAACTCCTTTATTTTGTCAAGTTTCAAAGAGCTACTACAATCCATGTTGGATTTAGAGTTCCAAATTCATCTATGTATATAGGAGAGAACAGAGGGATACCTAAATATAAAAACCGCTACTGTAGACGAACGCTTCAACCTAGAAGAACAAAATTTGGTGGGCAAAGTGGGATTTGTGTACTGATCATTACCACCAAGTATCATCAACATTGGGTGAAAAAATATTTGCTGCTATTTCGGAAACTCGTTATTTCTTAGAAGCTTGGCAACCCCTCTCAATGAAACTGCTTTTCCACAGTGTGTGCCTAGGGCTACTTGAAGAGGAAATAATCCGTAGAGACAAAACTGAGAACTCCTTTATTTTGTCAATTTTCAAAGAGCTACTAAAAACCATGTTGGATTTAGAGTTCCAAATTCATCTATCTATACACGAGAGAACAGAGGGAAAACTAAATATCAAAACTGCTACTGTAGACGAACGCTTCAACCTAGAAGAACAAAATTTGGTAAGCCAAGTGCGATTTGTGTACTGATCATTACGACCAAGTAACATCAAGATTGGGTGAAAAAATATTTGCTGGTATTTCGGAAATTCGTAATTTCTTAGAAGCTTGGCAACACCTCTCAATGAAACTGCTTTTCCACAGTCTGTGCATAGGGCTACTTGAAGAGGAAACAAAC
>NW_027511574.1:0-23888 GCF_048772815.1 Callospermophilus lateralis | reverse complement strand
TACCACCACGTATCATCAACATTGGGTGAAAAAATATTTGCTGGTATTTCGGAAACTCGTAATTTCTTGGAAGGTTGGCAAGCCCTTTCAATGAAAGTGCTTTTCCACATTCTCTGCTTAGGGCTACATGAAGCTGAAACAAATCATAGAGACAAAACTGAGAACTCCTTTATTTTGTCAAGTTTCAAAGAGCTACTACAAACCATGTTGGATTTAGAGTTCCAAATTCATCTATCTATATAGCAGAGAACAGAGGGAACTTAAAAATATAAACTGCTACTGTAAACGAACGCTTCAACCTAGAAAACAAAATTTGGTGAGTCAAGTGGGATTTGTGTACCAATCATTACCACCAAATATCATCAAGATTGGGTGAAAAAATATTTGCTGGTATTTCGAAAACTCGTTGTTTCTTAGAAGCTTGGCAACCCCTCTCAATGAATGTGCTTTTCCACAGTTTGTGCCTAGGGCTACTTGAAGAGTAAACAAACCATAGAGACAAAACTGAGAATTTCTTTATTTTGTCAAGTTTTAAAGAGCTAATAAAAACCATGTTGGATTTAGAGTTTCAAATTCTTCTATCTACATAGGAGAGAACAGAGAGAAACCTAAATATAAAAACTGCTACTGTAAAAGAACGCTTCAACCTAGAAGAACAAAATTTGGTGAGTCAAGTGGGATTTGTGTACCGATCATTACCACCAAGTATCATCAAGATTGGGTGAAAAAATATTTGCTGGTATTTCGGAAACTCGTTATTTCTTAGAAGCTTGGCAATCCCTCTCAATGAAAGTGCTTTTCCACAGTCTGTGCCTAGGGCGACTTGAAGAGGAAACAAACCATAGAGACAAAACTGAGAACTCCTTTACTTTGTCAAGTTTCAAAGAGCTATTACACACCATGTTGGTTTTAGAGTTCCAAATTCATCTTTCTATGTGGGAGAGAACAGAGTGAAACCTAAATATAAAATCTGCTACTGTAGACGTACCCTTCAACCCAGAAGAAAAAATTTGGTGAGCCAAGTGGGATTTGTGTACTGATCATTACCACCAAGTATCATCAACATTCGGTGAAAAAATATTTGCTGGTATTTCGGAAAATCGTTATTACTTAGAAGCTTCGCAACCCCTCTCAATGAAAGTGCTTTTCCACAGTTTGTGCCTAGGGCTACTTGAAGAGGAAACAAACCATAGAGACAAAACTGAAAACTCCTTTATTTTGTCAACTTTCAAGGAGCTACTACAAACCATGTTGGATTTAGAGTTCCAAATTCATCTTTCTATATAGGAGAGAACAGAGTGAAACATAAAAATAAAACTGCTACTGTAAACGAACGCTTCAACCTAGAAGAACAAAATTTGGTGAGCCAAGTGGGATTTGTGTGCTTGTCATTACCACCACGTATCATCAACATTGGGTGAAAAAATATTTGCTGGTATTTCGGAAACTCGTAATTTATTGGAAGCTTGGCAACCCCTTTCAATGAAAGTGCTTTTCCACAGTCTCTGCTTAGGGCTACATTAAGTAGAAACAAATCATAGAGACAAAACTGAGAAGTCCTTTATTTTGTCAAGTTTCAAAGAGCTACTACAAACCATGTTGGATTTAGAGTTCCAAATTCATCTATCTATATAGGAGAGAGCAGAGGGAAAACTACAAATATTAACTGCTACTGTAAACGAACGCTTCATCCTAGAAGAACAAAATGTGCTTAGTCAAGTGGGATTTGTGTACCGATCATGACCACCAAGTATAATCAAGATTGGGTGAAAAAATATTTGCTGATATTTCGGAAACTCCTTATTTCTTAGAAGCTTGGCAACCCCTCACAATTAAGGTGCTTTTCCACAGTCTGTGCCTAGAGCTATTTGAAGAGTAAACAAACCATAGAGACAAAACTGAGAACTCCATTATTTTGTCAAGTTTCAAAGAGCTACTACAAACCATGTTGGATTTGGGTTCCAAATTCATCTAACTATATAGGAGAGAACAGAGTGAAATCTAAATATTAAAATTGCTACTGTAGACGAAAGCTTCAACGTAGAAGAACAAAATTGGTGAGCCAAGTGGGATTTGTGTACAGATCATTACCACCACGTATCATCGACATTGGGTGAAAAAATATTTGCTGGTATTTCGGAAACTCGTTATTTCTTAAAAGCTTGGCAACCCCTCTCAATGAAAGTGCTTTTCCACAGTGTGTGCCTAGGGCTACTAGAAGAGGAAACCAACCATAGAGACAAAACTGAGAACTATTTTATTTTGTCTAGTTTCAAAGAGCTACTACAATCCATGTTGGATTTAGAGTTCCAAATTCATGTATCTCTATAGGAGAGAACAGGGTGAATCCTTAAAATAAAACTGCTACTGTAAACGAACGCTTCAACCTAGAAGAACAAAATTTAGTGAGCCAAGTAGGATTTGTGTAATTGTCATTACCACCACGTATCATCAACATTGGGTGAAAAAATATTTGCTGGTATTCCGGAAACTCGTAATTTATTGGAAGCTTGGCAACCCCTTTCAATGAAAGTGCTTTTCCACAGTCTCTGCTTAGGGCTACATGAAGTGGAAACAAATCATAGAGACAAAACTGAGAATTCCTTTGTTTTGTCAAGTTTCAAGGAGCTACTACAAACCATGTTGGATTTAGAGTTCCAAATTCATCTATCTATATCGGAGAGAACAGAGGGAAAACTAAAAATATAAACTGCTACTATAAACGAACGCTTCATCCTAGAAGAACAAAATTTGGTGAGTCAAGTGGGATTTATGTACCGATTATTACTACCAAGTATCATCAAGATTGGGTGAAAAATATTTGCTGGTATTTCGGAAATCTTTATTTCTTAGAAGCTTGGCAACCCCTCTCAATGAAAATTCTTTTCCACAGTCTGTGCCTAGGGCTACTTGAAGAGGAAACAAAACATAGAGACAAAACTGAGAACTCATTTATTTTGTCAAGTTTCAAAGAGCTACTACAAACCATGTTGGATTTAGAGTTCCAAATTCATCTATCTATATAGGAGAGAACAGAGTGAAACCTAAAAATAAAAAATGCTACTGTAAACGAACGATTCAACCTAGAAGAAGAAAATTTGGTGAGCCAAGTGGGATTTGTGTACCGATCATAACCACCAAGTATCATCAAGATTGGGTGAAAAAATATTTGCGGGTATTTCGAAAACTCGTTATTTCTTAAAAGCTTGGCAACCCCTCAATGAAAGTGCTTTTCCACAGTCTGTGCCTAGGGCGACTTGAAGAGGAAACAAACCATAGAGACAAAACTGAGAACTCTTTACTTTGTCAAGTTTCAAAGAGCGATTATACATCATGTTGGATTTAGAGTTCCAAATTCATCTATCTATGTAAAAGAGAACAGAGTGAAACCTAAAAATAAAAACTGCTACTGAAGACGAACGCTTCAACCCAGAAGAACAAAATATGGTGAGCTAAGTGGGATTTGTGTACTGATCATTACCACCAAGTATCATCAACTTTGGGTGAAAAAAATATTTGCTGGTATTTCGGAAACTCGTAATTTATTGGAAGCTTGGCAACCCCTTTCAATGAAAGTGCTTTTCCACAGTCTCTGCTTAGGGGTAAATGAAGTGGAAACAAATCATAGAGACAAAACTGAGAACCTCTTTGCTTTGTCAAGTTTCAAAGAGCTACTACAAACGATGTTGGATTTAGAGTTCCAAATTCATCTATCTATATAGGAGAAAACAGAGGGAAAACTAAAATTATAAACTGCTACTGTAAACGAACGCTTCAACCTAGAAGAACAAAATTTGGTGAGTCAAGTGGGATTTGTGTACCGATCAAGACCACCAAAGATCATCAAGATTGGGTGAAAAAATATTTGCTGATATTTCGGAAACTCGTTATTTCTTAGAAGCTTGGCAACCCCTATCAATGAAAGTGTTTTTCCACAGTCTGTGCCTAGGGGTACTTGTAGAGTAAACAAACCATAGAGACAAAACTGAGAACTCCTTTATTTTGTCTAGTTTCAAAGAGCTACTACAAACCATGTTGGATTTAGAATTTCAAATTCATCTATCTATACAGGAGAGAACAGAGAGAAACCTAAATATTAAACTGCTACTGTAGACGAACGCTTCAACCTAGAAGAACACAATTTATGAAGCCAAGTGGGATTTGTGTACTGATCTTTACCACCATGTTTCATCAAGATTGGGTGAAAAAATATTTGCTGCTATTTCGGAAACTCGTTCTTTCTTAGAAGCTTGGCAACCCCTCTCAATGAAAATGCTTTTCCACAGTCTGTGCCTAGGGCGACATGAAGAGGAAACAAACGATAGAGACAAAACTGAGAACTACTTCATTTTGTCAAGTTTCAAAGAGCTACTACAAACCATGTTGGATTTAGAGTTCCAATTTCATCTATCTATATAGGAGAGAACAGAGTGAAACCTAAAAATAAAAACTGCTACTGTAAACGAACGCTTCAACCTAGAAGAAGAAAATTTGGTGAGCCAAGTGGGATTTGTGTACCGATCATTACCACCACGTGTCATCAACATTGGGTGAAAAAATATTTACTGCTATTTCGGAAACTCGTATTTTCTTAGAAGCTTGGCAACCCTTTTCAATGAAAGTGCTTTCGCACAGTCTCTGAATAGGGCTACATGAAGCGGAAACAAATCATAGAGACAAAAGTGAGAACTCCTTTATTTTGTCAAGTTTCAAAGAGCTAATACACAATGTTGGTTTTAGTGTTCCAAATTCATCTATATATATAGGAGAGAACAGAGTGAAACCTAAATATTAAAATTGCTACTGTAGACGAACGCTTCAAAGTAGAAGAACAAAATTAGGTGAGCCAAGTGGGATTTGTGTACAGATCATTACCACTAAGTATCATCGACATTGGGTGAAAAAATATTTGCTGGTATTTCGGAAACTCGTTATTTCTTAGAAGCTTGGAAACCCCTCTCAATGAAAGTACTTTTCCAGAGTCTGTGCCTAGGGCTACTTGAAGTGGAAACAAAACATAGAGACAAAACTGAGAACTCCTTTATTTTGTCTAGTTTTAAAGCGCTACTACAAACCATGTTGGATTTAGAGTTTCAAATTCATCTATCTCTATAGGAGAGAACAGAGTGAAACGTAAAAATAAAAAAAGCTACTGTAAACGAACGCTTCAACCAGGAGAAAAAAATTTGGTGAGCCAAGTGGGATTTGTGTACTTGTCAGTACCACCACGTCTCAACAACATTGGGTGAAAAAATATTTGCTGTTATTTCTGAAACTCGTAATTTCTTTGAAGCTTGGAAACCCCTTTCAATGAAAGTGCTTTTCCACAGTCTCTGCTTAGTGTACATGAAGCCGATACAAATCATAGAGACAAAACTGAGAACTCCTTTATTTTGTCAAGTTTCAAAGAGCCACTACAAACCATGTTGAATTTAGAGTTCCAAATTCATCTATCTATATAGGAGAGAACAGAGGGAAACTAAAAATATAAACTGCTACTGTAAACGAAGGCTTCAACCTAGAAAAACAAAATT
The DNA here is from genome assembly GCF_048772815.1 of Callospermophilus lateralis. NCBI lineage: Eukaryota > Metazoa > Chordata > Mammalia > Rodentia > Sciuridae > Callospermophilus > Callospermophilus lateralis. The sequence goes on along the minus strand of NW_027511574.1, from coordinate 18,354 downwards.
TGGTGAGTCAAGTGGGATGTGTGTACCGATCATTACTACCAAGTATCATCAAGATTGGGTGTAAAACATTTGCTGGTATTTCGGAAAATCTTTATTTCTTAGAAGCTTGGCAACCCCTCTCAATGAAAGTGCATTTCCACAGTGTGTGCCTAGGGCGAGTTGACGAGGAAACAAACCATAGAGACAAAACTGAAAACTCCTTTATTTTGTCAAGTTTCAAAGAGCTATTACACACCATGTTGGATTTAGAGTTCCAAAAACATCTATCTATATAGGAGAGAACAGAGTGAAACCTAAAAATAAAAACTGCTACTGTAAATGAACGCTTCAACCTAGAAGAACAAAATTCGGTGAGCCAAGTTTGATTTGTGTACTTGTCATTACCACCACGTATCATCAACATTGGGTGAAAAAATATTTGCTGGTATTTCGGAAACTCGTAATTTTTGGAAGATTGGCAACCCCCATCAATGAAAGTGCTTTTCCACAGTCTCAGCGTAGGGCTACATGAAGAGGAAACAAACCATAGAGACAAAACTGAGAACTCCTTTACTTTGTCAAGTTTCAAAGAGCTATTACACACCATTATGAATTTAGAGTTCCAAATTCATCTATCTATGTAGGAGAGAAGAAAGTGAAACCTAAATATAAAAACTGCTACTGTAGACGAACGCTTCATCCCAGAAGAACAAAATATGGTGAGCCAAGTGGGATTTGTGTACTGATCATTACCACCAAGTATCATCAACATTGGGTGAGAAAATATTTACTGCTATTTCGTAAACTCGTTATTTCTTAGAAGCTTGGCAACCCCTCTCAATGAAAGTGCTTTTCCACAGTCTGTGCCTAGGGCTTCTTGAAGAAAAAACAAACCATAGAGACAAAACTGAGAACTCCTTTATTTTGTCAACTTTCAAATAGCTACTACAAACCATGTTGGATTTAGAGTTCCAAATTCATGTATCTATATAGGAGAGAACAGAGTGAAACCTAAATATAAAAACTGCTACTGTGAACGAACGCAGCAACCTACAAGAACAAAATTTGGTGGGCCAAGTGGAATTTGTGTACTTGTCATTACCACCACGTATCATCAACATTGGGTAAAAAAATATTTGCTGGTATTTCGAAAACTCGTAATTTATTGGAAGCTTGGCAACCCCTTTCAATGAAAGTGCTTTTCCACAGTCTCTGCTTAGGGCTACATGAAGCGGAAACAAATCATAGAGACAAAACTGAGAACTCCTTTCTTTTGTCAAGTTTCAAAGAGCTACTACAAACCATGATGGATTTAGAGTTCCAAATTCATCTATCTATATAGGAGAGAACAGAGGGAAACCTAAAAATAAAACTGTTACTGTAAACGAACGCTTCAACCTAGCAGAACAAAATTTGGTGAGCCAAGTGGGATTTGTGTACTTGTCATTACCACCAAGTATCATCAACATTTGGTGAAAAAATATTTGCTGGTATTTCGGAAACACGGTATTTCTTAAAAGCTTGGAAACCCCTCAATGAAAGTGCTTTTCCTCAGTCTGTGACTAGGGCGACTTGAAGAGGAAACAAACCATAGAGACAAAACTGAGAACTTCTTTACTTTGACAAGTTTCAAAGAGCAATTACACACCATGTTGGATTTAGAGTTCCAAATTCATCTATCTATGTAGGAGAGAACAGAGTGAAACCTAAATATAAAAACTGCTACTGTAGACGAACGCTTCAACCGAGAAGAACAAAATTTGGTGAGCCAAGTGAGATTTGTGTACTGATCATTACCACCAAGTATCATCAACATTGGGTGAAAAAATATTTGCTGGTATTTCGGATACTCGTAATTTATTTTAAGCTTGGCAACCCCTTTCAATGAAAGTGCTTTTCCACAGTCTCTGCTGAGGGCTACATGAAGTGGAAACAAATAATAGAGATAAAACTGAGAACTCCTTTGTTTTGTCAATTTTCAAAGAGCTACTACAAACCACGTTGGATATAGAGTTCCAAATTCATCTATCTATATAGGAGAGAACAGAGTGAAACCTAAAAATAAAAACTGCTACTGTAAATGAACGCTTCAACCTAGAAGAACAAAATTTGGTGAGCCAAGTGGGATTTTTGTACTTGTCATTACCACGACGTATCAACAACATTGGGTGAAAAAATATTTGCTGGTATTTCGGAAACTCGTAATTTGTTTGAAGATTGGCATCCCCTTTCAATGAAAGTGCTTTTCCACACTCTCTGCTTAGGGCTACATGAAGTAGAAACCAATCATAGAGATATAACTGAGAACTACTTTATATTGTAAACATTTAAAGAGCTACTACAAACCATGTTGGATTTACAGTTCCAAATTCATCTACGTATATAGGAGAGAACACAGGGAAACTAAAAATATAATCTGCTAGTGTAAACAAACGCTTCTTCCTAGAAGAACAAAATTTGGTGAGCCAACTGGGAATTGTGTACTGATCATTACCACCAAGTATCATCAACATTGGGTGAAAAAAATTTGCTGGTATTTCGGAAACTCGTAATTTCTTGGAACATTGGCAACACCTTTCAATGAAAGTGCTTCTCCACAGTCTCTGCTTAGGGCTACATGAAGCGGAAACCAATCATAGAGACAAAACTGAGAACTCCTTTATTTTGTCAACTTTCAAGAGCTACTACAAACCATGTTGGATTTAGAGTTTTATATTCATCTATGTATATAGGAGAGAACAGAGGGAAACTAAAAATATAATCTGCTACTGTAAACGAACGCTTCATCCTAGAAGAACAAAATTTGGTGAGTCAAGTGGGATTTGTGTACCGATTATTAGTACCAAGTATCATCAAGATTGGGTGAAAAATATTTGCTGGTATTTCGGAAACTCGTAATTTCTTGAAAGCTTGGCAACCCCTCTCAATGAAAGTTCTTTTCCACAGTCTGTGCCTAGGGCTACTTGAAGAGGATACAAAACATAGAGACAAAACTGAGAACTCCTTTATTTTGTCAAGTGTCAAAGAGCTACTACAAACCATGTTGGATTTACAGTTCCAAATTAATCTATGTATATAGGAGAGAACAGAGGGAAACTAAAAATATAATCTGCTAGTGTAAACAAACGCTTCTTCCTAGAAGAACAAAATTTGGTGATTCAAGTGGGATTTGTGTACCGATCATTACCACCAAGCATCATCAAGATTGGGTGAAAAAACATTTGCTGGTTTTTCAGAAAATCGTTATTTATTAAAAGCTTGGCAACCCCTCAATGAAAGTGCTTTTCCACAGTATGTGCCTAGGGCGACTTGAAGAGGAAACAAACCATAGAGACAAAACTGAGAACTCCTTTACTTTGTCAAGTTTCAAAGAGCGATTACACACCATGTTGGATTTACAGTTCCAAATTCATGTATCTATATAGGAGAGAACAGAGTGAAAAATAAATATAAAAACTGCTACTGAAGACGAACGCTTCAACCCAGAAGAACAAAATATGGTGAGCCAAGTGGGATTTGTGTACTGATCATTACCACCAAGTATCATCAACATTGGGTTAAAAAATATTTGCTGGTATTTCGGAAACTCGTAATTTATTGGAAGCTTGGCAACACCTTTCAATGACAGTGCTTTTCCACAGTCTCTGCTTAGGGCTACATGAAGTGGAAACAAATCATAGAGACAAAACTGAGAACTCCTTTTTTGGTCAACTTTCAAAGAGCTACTACAAACCATGTTGGATTTAGAGTTCCAAATTCATCTATCTATATAGGAGAGAACAGAGGGAAAACTAAAAATATAAACTGCTACTGTAAACGAACGCTTCATCCTAGAAGAACAAAATTTGGTGAGTCAAGTGGGATTTGTGTACTGATCATGTCCACCATGGATCATCAAGATTAGGTGAAAAAATATTTGCTGGTATTTCGGAAACTCTTTCTTTCTTTGAAGCTTGGCAACCCCTCTCAATTTAAGTGCTTTTCTACAGTCTGTGCCTAGGGCTACTTGAAGAGTAAACAAACCATAGAGACAAAACTGAGAACTCCTTTATTTTGTCAAGTTTCAAAGAGCTACTACAAACCATGTTGGATTTAGAGTTCCAAATTCATTTATCTATATAGGAGAGAACAGAGTGAAACCTAAAAATAAAAACTGCTACTGTAAACGAACGCTTTAACCTAGAAGAAGAAAATTTGGTGAGCCAAGTGGGATTTGTGTACCGATCATTACCACCAAGTATCATCAAGATTGGGTGAAAAAATATTTGCTGGTATTTCGGAAACTCCTTATTTCTTAAAAGCTTGGCAACCCCTCTCAATGAAAGTGCTTTTCCACAGTCTGTGCCTAGGGCGACTATAGGAGGAAACAAACATAGAGACAAAACTGAAAACTCCTTTACTTTGTCAAGTTTCAAAGAGCTATTACACACCATGTTGGATTTAGAGTTCCAAATTCATCTATCTATGTAGGAGAGCACAGAGTGAAACCTAAATATAAAAAACTGCTCCTGAAGACGAACGCTCAACCCAGAAAAACAAAATATGGTGAGCCAAGTGGGAATTTTGTACTGATCATTACCACCAAGTATCATCAACATTGGGTGAAAAAATATTTGCTGGTATTTCGGAAACTCATAATTTATTGGAAGCTTGGCAACCCCTTTCAAAGAAAGTGCTTTTCCACAGTCTCTGCTTAGGGCTACATGAAGTGGAAACAAATCGTAGGGACAAAACTGAGAACTCCTTTGTTTTGTCAAGTTTCAAAGAGCTACTACAAACCATGTTGGATTTAGAGTTCCAAATTCATCTATCTATATAGGATAGAACAGAGGAAAAACCAAAAATATAAACTACTACTGTAAACGAACGCTTCATGCTAGAAGAACAAAATTTTGTGAGTCACGTGGGATTTGTGTACCGATCATGACCACCAAGGATCATCAAGATTAGGTGAAAATATTTTTGCTGATATTTCGGAAACTCCTTATTTCTTTGAAGCTTGGCAACCCCTCTCAATTTAAGTGCTTTTCCACAGTCTGTGCCTAGGGCTACTTGAAGCGGAAACAAACCATAGAGTGAAAACTGAGAACTCCTTTATTTTGTCAAGTTTCAAAGAGCTACTACAAACCATGTTGGATTTAGAGTTCCAAATTCATCTATCTATATAGGAGAGAACAGAGAGAAACCTAAATATAAAAAACTGCTACTGTAGACGAACGCTTCAACCTAGAAGAACAAAATTTAGTGAGCCAAGTGGGATTTGGGTACTGATCATTACCACCAAGTATCATCAAGATGGGGTGAAAAATATTTGCTGGAATTTCGGAAACTCGTAATTTATTGGAAGCTTGACCACCCGTCTCAATGAAAGTGCTTTTCCACAGTCTGTGCCTAGGGCGACTTGAAGAGGAAACAAACCATAGAGACAAAACTGAAAACTCCTAAATTTTGTCAAGTTTCAAAGAGCTATTACACACCATGTTGCATTTAGAGTTCCAAATTCATCTATCTATATAGGAGAGAACAGAGTGAAACCTAAAAATAAAAACTGCTACTGTAAATGAACGCTTCAACATAGAAGAACAAACTTTGGTGAGCCCAGTGGGATTGGTGTACTTGTCATTACCACCACGTATCATAAACATTGGGTGAAAAAATATTTGCTGGTATTTCGGAAACTCGTAATTTCTTGGAAGATTGGCAACCCCCTTAAATGAAAGTGCTTTTCCACAGTCTCTGCGTTGGGCTACATGAAGAGGACACAAACCATAGAGACAAAAGTGAGAACTCCTTTACTTTGTCAAGTTTCAAATAGCTATTACACACCATTATGAATTTAGAGTTCCAAATTCATCTATCTCTCTAGGAGAGAACAGAGTGAAACCTAAATATAAAAACTGATACTGTAGACGAATGCTTCATCCCAGAAGAACAAAATATGGTGAACCAAGTGGGATTTGTGTACTGATCATTACCACCAAGTATCATCAACATTCGGTGAGAAAATATTTGCTGGGATTTCGGAAACTCGTAATTTCTTGGAAGCTTGGCAACCCCTTTCAATGAAAATGCTTTTCCACAGTCTCTGCTAGGGGCTACATGAAGTGGAAACAAATCATAGAGACAAAACTGAGAGCTCCTTTCTTATCTCAAGTATCAAATAGCTACTACAAACCATGTTGGAATTAGAGTTCCAAATTCATCTATCTATATAGGAGAGAACAGAGTGAAACCTAAAAATAAAAACTGCTACTGTAAACGAACGCTTCAACCTAGGAAAACAAAATTTGGTGAGCCAAGTGGGATTTTTGTAATTGTCATTACCACCACGTATCATCAACATTGGGTGAAAAAATATTTGCTGGTATTTCGGAAACTCATTATTTGTTAGAGGCTTGGCAACCCCTCTCAATGAAAGTGTTTTTCCACAGTCTGTGCCTAGGACTACTTGAAGAGGAAACAAACCATAGAGAAAAAACTGAGAACTCCTTTATTTTGTCAAGTTTCAAAGAGCAACTACAAACCATGTTGGATTTAGAGTTCCAAATTCATTTATCTATATAGGAGAGAACAGAGGGAAACCTAAATATAAAAATTGCTACTGTAAACGAAAGCTTCAACCTAGAACAAAATTTGGTGAGCCAAGTGGGATTTGTGTACTGATCATTACCACCAAGTATCATCAACATTGGGTGAAAAAATATTTGCTGGTATTTCGGAAACTCGTAATTTCTTGGAAGCCTGGCAACCCCTTTCAATGAAAATGCTTTTCCACAGACTCTGCTTAGGGCTACATGAAGCGGAAACAAATCATATAGAGAAAACTGAGAACTCCTTTCTTTTGTCAAGTTTCAAAGAGCTACTGCAAACTATGTTGGATTTAGAGTTCCAAATTCATCTATCTATATAAGAGAGAACAGAGTGAAACCTAAAAATAAAAACTGCTACTGTAAACGAACGCTTCAACCTAGGAGAACAAAAATTGGTGAGCCAAGTGGGATTTGTGTACCAATCATGACCACCATGTATCATCAACATTGGGTGAAAAAATATTTGCTGGTATTTCGGAAACTCGTTATTTCTTAGGCGCTTGGCAACCCCTCTCAATGAAAGTGCTTTTCCACAGTCTGTGCCTAGGAGTACTTGAAGAGTAAATAAACCGTAGAGAAAAAACTGAGAACTCCTTTCTTTTGTCAAGTTTCAAACAGCTACTACAAACCATGTTGGATTTAGAGTTCCAAATTCATCTATCTATATAGGAGAGAAGAGAGTGAAACCTAAAAATAAAAACTCCTCTGTAAACGAACGCTTCAACCTAGGAAAACAAAATTTGGTGAGCCAAGTGGGATTTGTGTACTTGTCATTACCACCACGTATCATCAACCTTGGGTGAAAAAATATTTGCTGGTATTTCGAAAACTCGTAATTTATTGGAATTTTGGCAACCACTTTCAATGAAAGTGCTTTTTCACAGTCTCTGCTTATGGCTACATGAAGCGGCAACAAATCAAAGAGACAAAACTGAGAACTCCTTTATTTTGTCAAGTTTCAAAGAGCTACTACAAAACCATGTTGGATTTAGAGTTCCAAATTCATCTATCTATATAGGAGAAAACAGAGTGAAACCTAATAATAAAAACTGCTACTGTAAACGAACGCTTCAACCTAGAAAAACAAAATTTGGTGAGCCAAGTGGGATTTGTGTACCTGTCATTACCACCACGTATCATCAACATTGGGTGAAAAAATATTTGCTGGTATTTCGGAACCTTGTAATTTCTTGGAAGATTGGCAACCCCTTTCAATGAAAGTGCTTTTCCACATTCACTGCTTAGGGCTACATGAAGCGCAAACCAATCATAGAGACAAAACTGAGAACTCTTTTATTTTGTCAACTTTCAAAGAGCTACTACAAACCATGTTGGATTCAGAGTTCCCAATTCATGTATGTATATAGTAGAGAACAGAGGGAAACTAAAAATATAATCTGCTAATGTAAATGAACGCTTCATCCTAGAAGAACAAATTTTGGTGAGCCAACTGGGATTTGTGTACCAATCATAACCGCCATGTATCATCAACATTGGGTGAAAAAAAATTTGCTGGTATTTCGGAAACTCGTTATTTCTTAGACGCTTGGCAACCCCTCTCAATTAAAGTGCTTTTCCACAGTCTGTGCCTAGGACTACTTGAAGAGTAAAGAAACCATAGAGAAAAAACTGAGAACTCCTTTATTTTGTCAACTTTCAAAGACCTATTACAAACCATGTTGGATTTAGAGTTCCAAATTCATCAATCTATGTAAGAGAGAACAGAGGGAACCTAAAAATGTAAACTGCTACTGTAAACGAACGGGTCAACCTAGCAGAACAAAATTTGGTGAGCCAAGTGGTATTTGTGTACTGATCATTACCACCAAGTATCATCAACATTGGGTGAAAAAATATTTCCTGGTATTTCGGAAACTCGTAATTTCTTGTAAGCTTGGCAACCCCTTTCAATGAAAATGCTTTTCCACAGTCTCTGCTTAGGGCTACATGAAGCGGAAACAAACCATAGAGACAAAACTGAGAAATCCTTTCTTTTGTCAAGTTTCAAAGAGCTACTACAAACCATGTTGGATTTGGAGTTCCAAATTCATCTATCTATATAGGAGAGAACAGAGTGAAACCAAAAAATAAAAACTGCTACTGTAAACGAACGCTTCAACCTAGGAGAACAAAATTTGGTGAGCCAAGTGGGATTTGTGTACTTGTCATTACCACCACGGATCATCAACATTGGATTAAAAAACATTTGCTGGTATTTCGGAAACTCGTGATTTATTGGAAGCTTGGCAACCCCTTTCAATGAAAATGCTTTTCCACCGTCTCTGCTTAGGGCTACATGAAGCGAAAACAAATCATAGAGACAAAACTGAGAAATCCTTTATTTTGTCAAGTTTCAAAGAGCTACTACAAACCATGTTGGATTTAGAGTTCCAAATTCATCTATCTATATAGGAGAGAACAGAGGGAAACTAAAAATATAAACTGCTACTGTAAACGAAAGCTTCAACCTAGAAGAACAAAATTTGGTGAGTCAAGTGGTATTTGTGTACCGATCATTAATACCAAGTATCATCAAGATTGGGTGAATTATATTTGCTGGTATTTCGGAAAATCTTTATTTCTTAGAAGCTTGGCAACCCATGTCAATGAAAATGCTTTTCCACAGTCTGTGCCTAGGGCTACTTGAAGAGGAAACAAACTATAGAGACAAAACTGAGAACTCCTTTATTTTGTCAAGTTTCAAAGAGCTACTACAAACCATGTTGGATTTAGAGTTCCAAATTCATCTATCTAAATAGGAGAGAACAGAGTGAAACCTAAAAATAAAAACTGCTACTGTAAACGAACGCTTCAATCTAGAAGAAGAAATTTTGGTGAGCCAACTGGGATTTGTGTACTAATCATTACCATGAAGTATCATCAAGATTGGGTGAAAAAATATTTGCTTGCATTTCGGAAACTCGTTATTTCTTAAAACCTTGGCAACCCTTCTCAATGAAAGTGCTTTTCCACAGTCTGTGCTTAGGGCGACTTGAAGAGGAAACAAACCATAGAGGCAAAACTGAGAAATCCTTTTTTGTCATTTTTCAAAGAGCTACTACAAACCATGTTGGATTTAGAGTTCCAAATTCATCTATCAGTATAGGAGAGAACAGAGTGAAACCTAAAAATAAAAACTGGTACTGTAGACGAATGCTTCAACCCAGAAGAACAAAATATGGTGAGAAAGTGGGATTTGTGTACTGATCATTACCACCAAGTATCATCAAGATTGGGTGAAAAAATATTTGCTGGTGTTTCGGAAACTCGTTATTTCTTATAACCTCGCAACCCCTCTCAATGAAAGTGCTTTTCCACAGTCTGTGCCTAGGGCGAATTGAAGAGGAAACAAACCATAGAGACAAAACTGAAAACTCCTTTATTTTTTCAAGTTTCAAAGAGCTATTGCAGACCATGTTGGATTTAGAGTTCCAAATTCATCTATCTATATAGGAGAGAACAGAGTGAAACCTAAAAATAAAAACTGCTACTGTAAATGAACGCTTCAACTTAGAAGAACAAAATTTGCTGAGCCAAGTGGGATTTTAGTACTTGTCATTACCACCACGTATCATCAACATTGGGTGAAAAAATATTTGCTGGTATTTCGGAAACTCGGAATTTCTTGAAAGATTGGCAACCCCTTTCAATGAAAGTGCTTTTCCACAGTCACTGCTTAGGGCTACATGAAGCGGAAACCAATCATAGAGAAAAAAACTGAGAACTCTTTTATTTTGTCAACTTTCAAAGAGCTACTACAAACCATGTTGTATTTAGAGTTCCAAATTCATGTATCTATATAGGAGAGAAAAGAGTGAAACCTAAAAATAAAAACTGCTACTGTAAACGAACGCTTCAACCTAGGAGAACAATATTTGGTGGGGTAAGTGGGATTTGTGTACTTGTCATTACCACCACGGATCATCAACATTGGATTAAAAAATATTTGCTGGTATTTCGGAAACTCGTAATTTATTGGAAGCTTGGCAACCCCTTACAATGAAAGTGCTTTTCCACAGTCTCTGCTTAGGGCTACATGAACCGGAAACAAATGATAGAGACAAAACTGAGAAATCCTTTATTTTGTCAAGTTTCAAAGAGCTACTACAAACCATGTTGGATTTAGAGTTCCAAATTCATCTATCTATATAGGAGAGAACAGAGGGAAACTATAAAAATATAAACTGCTACTGTAAACGAAAGCTTCAACCTAGAAGAACAAAATTTGGTGAGTGAAGTGGTATTTGTGTACCGATCATTACTACCAAGTATCATCAAGATTGGGTGAATAATATTTGCTGGTATTTCGGAAACTTTTTATTTCTTAGAAGCTTGGCAACCCATCTCAATGAAAGTGCTTTTCCACAGTCTGTGCCTAGGGCGACTTGAAGAGGAAACAAACCATAGAGGCCAAACTGAGAACTCCTTTATTTTGTCATGTTTCAAAGAGCTACTAGAAACCATGTTGGATTTAGAGTTCCAAATTCATCTATCAATATAGGAGAGAACAGAGTGAAACCTAAAAATAAAATCTGGTACTGTAGACGAATGCTTCAACCCAGAAGAACAAAATATGGTGAGAAAGTGGGATTTGTGTACTGATCATTACCACCAAGTATCATCAAGATTGGGTGAAAAAATAATTGCTGGTGTTTCGGAAAGTCGTTATTTCTTAAAACCTTGGCAACCCCTCTCAATGAAAGTGCTTTTCCACAGTCTGTGCCTAGGGCGAATTGAAGAGGAAACAAACCATAGAGACAAAACTGAAAACTCCTTTATTTTTTCAAGTTTCAAAGAGCTATTGCAGACCATGTTGGATTTAGAGTTCCAAATTCATCTATCTATATAGGAGAGAACAGAGTGAAACCTAAAAATAAAAACTGCTACTGTAAACGAACGCTTCAAACTAGAAGTCAAAATTTGGTGAGCCAAGTGGGATTTGAGTACTTGTCATTACCACCACGTATCATCAACATTGGGTGAAAAAATATTTGCTGGTATTTCGGAACCTCGGAATTTCTTGGAAGATTGGCAACCCCTTTCAATGAAAGTGCTTTTCCACAGTCACTGCTTAGGGCTACATGAAGCGGAAACCAATCATAGAGAAAAAAACTGAGAACTCTTTTATTTTGTCAAGTTTCAAAGAGCTACTACAAACCATGTTGGATTTAGAGTTCCAAATTCATGTATCTATATAGGAGAGAAGAGAGGGAAAACTAAAAATAAAAACTGCTACTTTAAACGAACGCTTCAACCTAGGAGAACAAAATTTGGTGAGCCAAGTGGGATTTGTGTACTTGTCATTACCACCACGGATCATCAACATTGGATTAATAAATATTTGCTGGTATTTCGGAAACTCGTAATTTATTGGAAGCTTGGCAACCCCTTTCAATGAAAGTGCTTTTCCACAGTCTCTGCTTAGGGCTACATGAACCGGAAACAAATCATAGAGACAAAACTGAGAAATCCTTTATTTTGTCAAGTTTCAAAGAGCTATTACAAACCATGTTGGATTTAGAGTTCCAAATTCATCTAATTATATAGGAGAGAACAGAGGGAAACTATAAAAATATAAACTGCTACTGTAAACGAAAGCTTCAACCTAGAAGAACAAAATTTGGTGAGTCAAGTGGTATTTGTGTACCGATCATTACTACCAAGTATCATCAAGATTGGGTGAATAATATTTGCTGGTATTTCGGAAACTCTTTATTTCTTAGAAGCTTGGCAACCCATGTCAATGAAAATGCTTTTCCACAGTCTGTGCCTAGGGCTACTTGAAGAGGAAACAAACCATAGAGACAAAACTGAGAACTCCTTTATTTTGTCAAGTTTCAAAGAGCTACTACAAACCATGTTGGATTTAGAGTTCCAAATTCATCTATCTAAATAGGAGAGAACAGAGTGAAACCTAAAAATAAAAACTGCTACTGTAAACGAACGCTTCAATCTAGAAGAAGATATTTTGGTGAGCCAACTGGGATTTGTGTACTAATCATTACCACGAAGTATCATCAAGATTCGGTGAAAAAATATTTGCTGGTATTTCGGAAACTCGTTATTTCTTAAAACCTTGGGAACCCTTCTCAACGAAAGAGCTTTTCCACAGTCTGTGCCTAGGGCGACTTGAAGAGGAAACAAACCATAGAGGCAAAACTGAGAACTCCTTTATGTTTTCATGTTTCAAAGAGCTACTACAAACCATGTTGGATTTAGAGTTCCAAATTCATCTATCAATATAGGAGAGAACAGAGTGAAACCTAAAAATAAAAACTGCTACTGTAGACGAATGCTTCAACCCAGAAGAACAAAATATGGGGAGAAAGTGGGATTTGTGTACTGATCATTACCACCAAGTATCATGAAGATTGGGTGAAAAAATATTTGCTGGTGTTTCGGAAACTCGTTATTTCTTAAAACCTTGGCAACCCCTCTCAATGAAAGTGCTTTTCCACAGTCTGTGCCTAGGGCGAATTGAAGAGGAAACAAACAATAGAGACAAAACTGAGAAATCCTTTACTTTGTCAAGTTTCAAAGAGCTATTACACACCATGTTGGATTTAGAGTTCCAAATCATCTATCTATGTAGGAGAGAACTGAGTGAAACCTAAATATAAAAACTGCTACTCTAGACGAAAGCTTCAACCCAGCAGAACAAAATTTTGAGCCAAGGGGTTTGTGTACTGATCATTACCACCAAGTATCATCAAGATTGGGTGAAAAAATATTTACTGGTATTTCGGAAACTCGTTATTTCTTAGAAGCTTGGCAACCCATCTCAATGAAAGTGCTCTTCCACCGTCTGTGCCTAGGGCTACTTGAAGAGGAAACAAACCATAGAGAGAAAACTGACAACTCCTTTATTTTGTCAACTTTCAAAGAGCTACTACAATCCATGTTGGAATTAGAGTTCCAAATTCATCTATCTATATAGGAGAGAACAGAGTGAAACCTAAAAATAAAAACTGCTACTGTAAACGAACGCTTCAACCTAGAAGAACAAAATTTGGTGAGCCAAGTGAGATTTGTGTACTTGTCATTACCACCACGTATCATCAACACTGGCTGAAAAAATATTAGCTGGTATTTCGGAAACTCGTAATTTCTTGGAAACCTGGCAACCCCTTTCAATGAAAGGGCTTTTCCACAGTCTCTGCTTAGGGCTACATCATGCGGAAACAAATCATAGAGACAAAACTGAGAAATCCTTTACTTTGTCAAGTTTCAAAGAGCTACTACAAACCATGTTGGATTTAGAGTTCCAAATTCATCTATCTATATAGGAGAGAACAGAGGGAAACTAAAAATATAAACTGCTACTGTAAACGAAAGCTTCAACCTAGAAGACCAAAATTTGGTGAGTCAAGTGGTATTTGTGTACCGATCATTACTACCAAGTATCATCAAGATTGGGTGAATAATATTTGCTGGTATTTCGGAAACTCTTTATTTCTTAGAAACTTGGCAACCCATGTCAATGAAAATGCTTTTCCACAGTCTGTGCCTAGGGCTACTTGAAGAGGAAACAAACCATAGAGACAAAACTGAGAACTCCTTTATTTTGTCAAGTTTCACAGAGCTACTACAAACCATGTTGGATTTAGAGTTCCAAATTCATCTATCTAAATAGGAGAGAACAGAGTGAAACCTAAAAATAAAAACTGCTACTGTAAACGAACGCTTCTATCTAGAAGAAGAAATTTTGGTGAGCCAACTGGGATTTGTGTACTAATCATTACCATGAAGTATCATCAAGATTGGGTGAAAAAATATTTGCTGGTGTTTCGGAAACTCGTTATTTCTTAAAACCTTGGCAACCCCTCTCAATGAAAGTGCTTTTCCACAGTCTGTGCCTAGGGCGAATTGAAGAGGAAACAAACCATAGAGGCAAAACTGAGAACTCCTTTTTTTGTCATGTTTCAAAGAGCTACTACAAACCATGTTGGATTTAGAGTTCCAAATTCATCTATAAGTATAGGAGAGAACAGAGTGAAACCTAAAAATAAAAACTGGTACTGTAGACGAATGCTTCAACCCAGAAGAACAAAATATGGTGAGAAAGTGGGATTTGTGTACTGATCATTACCACCAAGTATCATCAAGATTGGGTGAAAAAATATTTGCTGGTGTTTCGGAAACTCGTTATTTCTTAAAACCTTGGCAACCCCTCTCAATGAAAGTGCTTTTCCACAGTCTGTGCCTAGGGCGAATTGAAGAGGAAACAAACCATAGAGACAAAACTGAAAACTCCTTTATTTTTTCAAGTTTCAAAGAGCTATTGCAGACCATGTTGGATTTAGAGTTCCAAATTCATCTATCTATATAGGAGAGAACAGAGTGAAACCTAAAAATAAAAACTGCTACTGTAAACGAACGCTTCAACCTAGAAGTCAAAATTTGGTGAGCCAAGTGGGATTTTAGTACTTGTCATTACCACCACGTATCATCAACATTGGGTGAAAAAATATTTGCTGGTATTTCGGAAACTCGGAATTTCTTGGAAGATTGGCAACCCCTTTCAATGAAAGTGCTTTTCCACAGTCACTGCTTAGGGCTACATGAAGCGGAAACCAATCATAAAGAAAAAAAGTGAGAACTCTTTTATTTTGTCAACTTTCAAAGAGCTACTACAAACCATGTTGGATTTAGAGTTCCAAATTCATGTATCTATATAGGAGAGATCAGAGGGAAAACTAAAAATAAAAACTGCTACTGTAAACGAAAGCTTCAACCTAGGAGAACAAAATTGGGTGAGCCAAGTGGGATTTGTGTACTTGTAATTACCACCACGGATCATCAACATTGGATTAAAAAATATTTGCTGGTATTTCGGAAATTCGTAATTTATTGGAAGCTTGGCAACCCCTTTCAATGAAAGTGCTTTTCCACAGTCTCTGCTTAGGGCTACATGAACCGGAAACAAATCATAGAGACAAAACTGAGAAATCCTTTATTTTGTCAAGTTTCAAAGAGCTACTACAAACCATGTTGGATTTAGAGTTCCAAATTCATCTATCTATATAGGAGAGAACAGAGGGAAACTATAAAAATATAAACTGCTACTGTAAACGAAAGCTTCAACCTAGAAGAACAAAATTTGGTGAGTCAAGTGGTATTTGTGTACCGATCATTACTACCAAGTATCATCAAGATTGGGTGAATAATATTTGCTGGTATTTCGGAAACTCTTTATTTCTTAGAAGCTTGGCAACCCATCTCAATGAAAATGCTTTTCTACAGTCTGTGCCTAGGGCTACTAGAAGAGGAAAAAAACCATAGAGACAAAACTGAGGACTCCTTTATTTTGTCAAGTTTCAAAGAGCTACTACAAACCATGTTGGATTTAGCGTTCCAAATTCATCTATCTAAATAGGAGAGAACAGAGTGAAACCTAAAAATAAAAACTTCTACTGTAAACGAACGCTTCAATCTAGAAGAAGAAATTTTGGTGAGCCAACTGGGATTTGCGTACTAGTCATTACCACGAAGTATCATCAAGATTCGGTGAAAAAATATTTGCTGGTATTTCGGAAACTCGTTATTTCTTAAAACCTTGGGAACCCTTCTCAACGAAAGAGCTTTTCCACAGTCTGTGCCTAGGGCGACTTGAAGAGGAAACAAACCATAGAGGCAAAACTGAGAACTCCTTTATGTTTTCATGTTTCAAAGAGCTACTACAAACCATGTTGGATTTAGAGTTCCAAATTCATCTATCAATATAGGAGAGAACAGAGTGAAACCTAAAAATAAAAACTGCTACTGTAGACGAATGCTTCAACCCAGAAGAACAAAATATGGGGAGAAAGTGGGATTTGTATACTGATCATTACCACCAAGTATCATCAAGATTGGGTGAAAAAATATTTGCTGGTGTTTCGGAAACTCGTTATTTCTTAAAACCTTGGCAACCCCTCTCAATGAATGTGCTTTTCCACAGTCTGTGCCTAGGGCGAATTGAAGAGGAAACAAACAATAGAGACAAAACTGAGAAATCCTTTACTTTGTCAAGTTTCAAAGAGCTATTACACACCATGTTGGATTTAGAGTTCCAAATCATCTATCTATGTAGGAGAGAACTGAGTGAAACCTAAATATAAAAACTGCTACTCTAGACGAAAGCTTCAACCCAGCAGAACAAAATTTTGAGCCAAGGGGTTTGTGTACTGATCATTACCACCAAGTATCATCAAGATTGGGTGAAAAAATATTTACTGGTATTTCGGAAACTCGTTATTTCTTAGAAGCTTGGCAACCCATCTCAATGAAAGTGCTCTTCCACCGTCTGTGCCTAGGGCTACTTGAAGAGGAAACAAACCATAGAGAGAAAACTGACAACTCCTTTATTTTGTCAACTTTCAAAGAGCTACTACAATCCATGTTGGAATTAGAGTTCCAAATTCATCTATCTATATAGGAGAGAACAGAGTGAAACCTAAAAATAAAAACTGCTACTGTAAACGAACGCTTCAACCTAGAAGAACAAAATTTGGTGAGCCAAGTGAGATTTGTGTACTTGTCATTACCACCACGTATCATCAACACTGGCTGAAAAAATATTTGCTGGTATTTCGGAAACTCGTAATTTCTTGGAAACCTGGCAACCCCTTTCAATGAAAGGGCTTTTCCACAGTCTCTGCATAGGGCTACATCATGCGGAAACAAATCATAGAGACAAAACTGAGAAATACTTTATTTTGTCAAGTTTCAAAGAGCTACTACAAACCATGTTGGATTTAGAGTTCCAAATTCATCTATCTATATAGGAGAGAACAGAGGGAAACTATAAAAATATAAACTGCTACTGTAAACGAAAGCTTCAACCTAGAAAAACAAAATTTGGTGAGTGAAGTGGTATTTGTGTACCGATCATTACTACCAAGTATCATCAAGATTGGGTGAATAATATTTGCTGGTATTTTGGAAACTCTTTATTTCTTAGAAGCTTGGCAACCCATCTCAATGAAAGTGCTTTTCCACAGTCTGTGCCTAGGGCGACTTGAAGAGGAAACAAACCATAGAGGCCAAACTGAGAACTCCTTTATTTTGTCATGTTTCAAAGAGCTACTAGAAACCATGTTGGATTTAGAGTTCCAAATTCATCTATCAATATAGGAGAGAACAGAGTGAAACCTAAAAATAAAATCTGGTACTGTAGACGAATGCTTCAACCCAGAAGAACAAAATATGGTGAGAAAGTGGGATTTGTGTACTGATCATTACCACCAAGTATCATCAAGATTGGGTGAAAAAATATTTGCTGGTGTTTCGGAAACTCGTTATTTCTTAAAACCTTGGCAACCCCTCTCAATGAAAGTGCTTTTCCACAGTCTGTGCCTAGGGCGAATTGAAGAGGAAACAAACCATAGAGACAAAACTGAAAACTCCTTTATTTTTTCAAGTTTCAAAGAGCTATTGCAGACCATGTTGGATTTAGAGTTCCAAATTCATCTATCTATATAGGAGAGAACAGAGTGAAACCTAAAAATAAAAACTGCTACTGTAAACGAACGCTTCAACCTAGAAGTCAAAATTTGGTGAGCCAAGTGGGATTTGAGTACTTGTCATTACCACCACGTATCATCAACATTGGGTGAAAAAATATTTGCTGGTATTTCGGAAACTCGGAATTTCTTGGAAGATTGGCAACCCCTTTCAAAGAAAGTGCTTTTCCACAGTCACTGCTTAGGGCTACATGAAGCGGAAACCAATCATAAACAAAAAAAGTGAGAACTCTTTTATTTTGTCAACTTTCAAAGAGCTACTACAAACCATGTTGGATTTA
>NW_027511573.1:0-23937 GCF_048772815.1 Callospermophilus lateralis | reverse complement strand
TTAATGATATTTCAAGTAATGAGCAGTACAGCAATAAAACGTGGATGTTCAAGTTTCTCGTTCTCCTAGGTTGAAGCATTCGTTTGCAGTAACAGTTTGAATTTTTAGTTTTCACTCTGTTTTCTCCTATATTGACAGATGCAGTTCGAACTCTAAATCAAACATGGTTTGTGCTAGCTTCTTGAAACTTGACACAATAAAGTAGTTCTACGTTCTATCTCTAAGGTTTGTTTCCTCTTGATGTAGCCTTAAGCAGAGACTGGCGAATAACACTTTCAATGAAAGGCGTTGTTAAGCTTCCAAAAAACTACGGTCTCCTGAAATCTCAACATATATTTTTTCATCCAATCTTCATGATTCTTTCAAGTATTGATCAGTACACCAATCAAACGTGGATGCCCAAGTTTTGTTCTTCTAGGTTGTAGCATTCGTTTGCAGAAACAGTTAGAATTATAGGTTTTCACTCTGTTTTCCTCTATATTGACAGATGCAGTTAGAACTCTAAATCAAACACGGTTTGTGCTAGCTTCTTGAAACGTGACACAATAAAGTAGTTCTACGTTCTATCTCTAAGGTTTGTTTCCTCTTGTATCCTAAAGCTGGGACTGGCGAATAACACTTATACTGAAAGGGTTGCCAAACTTCCAACACACTAGAGTCTCCTGAAATCTCAACATATATTTTTTTCATCCAATCTTCATGATACTTTCAAGTAATGATCAGTACACCAATCCCAACTTGGATGCCAAAGTTTACTTGTCCTAGATTGAAGCATTCTTTTGGAGTAACAGTTTGAATTTTTAGTTTTCACTCTGTTTTCTCCTATATTGACAAATGTAGTTCGAACTCTAAATCAAACACGGTTTGTGCTAGCTTCTTGAAACTTGAAACAGTAAAGTAGTTCTACATTCTATTTTTATTTTTTGTTTCCTCTGGATGTAGACCTAAGCAGAGACTGACGAAAGACACATTCATTGAAAGGCGTTGTTAGGCTGCCAAAATACTACAGTCTCCTGAAATCTCAACATATTTTTTTTCCGACCTTCATGATAATTTCAAGTAATGAGCAGTACACCGATAAAACGTGGATGTTCAAGTTTCGTTCTCCTAGGTTGAAGCATTCGTTTGGCAGTAACAGTTTGAATTTTTAGTTTTCACTCTGTTTTCTCCTATATTGACAGATGAGTTCGAACTCTAAATCAAACATGGTTTGTGCTAGCTTCTTGAAACTTGACACAATAAAGTAGTTCTACGTTCTATCTCTAAGGTTTGTTTCCTCTTGATGTAGCCTTAAGCAGAGACTGGCGAATAACACTTTCAATGAAAGGCGTTGTTAAGCTTCCAAAAAACTACCGTCTCCTGACATCTCAACATATATTTTTTCATCCAATCTTCATGATTCTTTCAAGTATTGATCAGTACACCAATTCAACGTGGATGTTGAAGTTTCGTTCTCCTAGGTTGAAGCATTCGTTTGCAGTAACAGTTTGAATTTTTAGTTTCACTCTGTTTTCTCCGATATTGACAGATGCAGTTCGAACTCTAAATCAAACATGGTTTGTGGTAGATTCTTGAAACTTGACACAATAAAGTAGTTCTACGTTCTATCTCTAAGGTTTGTTTCCTCTTGATGTAGCCTTAAGCAGAGACTGGCGATAACACTTTCAATGAAAGGCGTTGTTAAGCTTCCAAAAAACTACCGTCTCCTGAAATCTCAACATATATTTTTTCACCCAATCTTCATGATTCTTTCAAGTATTGATCAGTACACCAATCAAACGTGGATGCCCAAGTTTTGTTCTTCTAGGTTGTAGCATTCGTTTGCAGGAACAGTTAGAAATTATAGGTTTCACTCTGTTTTCTCCTATATTGACAGATGCAGTTAGAACTCTAAATCAAAACACGGTTTGTGCTAGCTTCTTGAAACTTGACACAATAAAGTAGTTCTACGTTCTATCTCTAAGGCTTGTTTCTCTTGTATCCTAAAGCTGGGACTGGCGAATAACACTTATACTGAAAGGGGTTGCAAAACTTCCAACACACTAGAGTCTCCTGAAATCTGAACATATATTTTTTCATCCAATCTTCATGATACTTTCAAGTAATGATCAGTACACCAATCCCACTTGATGCCCAAAGTTTAGTTCTCCTAGATTGAAGCATTCTTTTGGAGTAACAGTTTGAATTTTTAGGTTTCACTCTGTTTTCTCCTATATTGACAAATGTAGTTCGAACTCTAAATCAAACAGGGTTTGTGCTAGCTTCTTGAAACTTGAAACAGTAAAGTAGTTCTACATTCTATTTTTACTTTTTGTTTCCTCTGGATGTAGACCTAAGCAGAGACTGACGAAAGACACTTCAATGAAAGGCGTTGTTAGGCTGCCAAAAATACTACAGTCTCCTGAAATCTCAACATATTTTTTTTTCCGACCTTCATGATTATTTCAAGTAATGAGCAGTACACCATAAAACGTGGATGTTCAAGTTCGTTCTCCTAGGTTGAAGCATTCGTTTGCAGTAACAGTTTGAATTTTTAGTTTTCACTCTGTTTTCTCCTATATTGACAGATGCAGTTCGAACTCTAAATCAAACATGGTTTGTGCTAGCTTCTTGAAACTTGACACAATAAAGTAGTTCTACGTTCTATCTCTAAGGTTTGTTTCCTCTTGATGTAGCCTTAAGCAGAGACTGGCGAATAACACTTTCAATGAAAGGCGTTGTTAAGCTTCCAAAAAACTACCGTCTCCTGAAATCTCAACATATATTTTTTCATCCAATCTTCATGATTCTTTCAAGTATTGATCAGTACACCAATCAAACGTGGATGCCCAAGTTTTGTTCTTCTAGGTTGTAGCATTCGTTTGCAGAAACAGTTAGAATTTATAGGTTTCACTCTGTTTCTCCTATATTGACAGATGCAGTTAGAACTCTAAATCAAACCACGGTTTGTGCTAGCTTCTTGAAACGTGACACAATAAAGTAGTTCTACGTTCTATCTCTAAGGTTTGTGTCCTCTTGTATCCTAAAGCTGGGACTGGCGAATAACACTTATACTGAAAGGGGTTGCCAAACTTCCAACACACTAGAGTCTCCTGAAATCTCAACATATATTTTTTCATCCAATCTTCATGATACTTTCAAGTAATGATCAGTACACCAATCCCACTTGGATGCCAAAGTTTACTTGTCCTAGATTGAAGCATTCTTTTGGAGTAACAGTTTGAATTTTTAGTTTTCACTCTGTTTTCTCCTATATTGACAAATGTAGTTCGAACTCTAAATCAAACACGGTTTGTGCTAGCTTCTTGAAACTAGAAACAGTAAAGTAGTTCTACATTCTATTTTTATTTTTTGTTTCCTCTGGATGTAGACCTAAGCAGAGACTGACGAAAGATACATTCAATGAAAGGTCTACGTTCTATCTCTAAGGTTTGTTTCCTCTTGATGTAGCCTTAAGCAGAGACTGGCGAATAACACCTTTCAATGAAAGGGGTTGTTAAGCTTCCAAAAAACTACCGTCTCCTGAAATCTCAACATATATTTTTTCATCCAATCTTCATGATTCTTTCAAGTATTGATCAGTACACCAATCAAACGTGGATGCCCAAGTTTTGTTCTTCTAGGTTGTAGCATTCGTTTGCAGAAACAGTTAGAATTTATAGGTTTCACTCTGTTTCTCCTACTATTGTCAGATGCAGTTAGAACTCTAAATCAAACACGGTTTGTGCTAGCTTCTTGAAACGTGACACAATAAAGTAGTTCTACGTTCTATCTCTAAGGTTTGTGTCCTTCTTGTATCCTAAAGCTGGGACTGGCGAATAACACTTATACTGAAAGGGGTTGCCAAACTTCCAACACACTAGAGTCTCCTGAAATCTCAACATATATTTTTTCATCCAATCTTCATGATACTTTCAAGTAATGATCAGTACACCAATCCCACTTGGATGCCAAAGTTTACTTGTCCTAGATTGAAGCATTCTTTTGGAGTAACAGTTTGAATTTTTAGTTTTCACTCTGTTTTCTCCTATATTGACAAATGTAGTTCGAACTCTAAATCAAACACGGTTTGTGCTAGCTTCTTGAAACTTGAAACAGTAAAGTAGTTCGACATTCTATTTTTATTTTTTGTTTCCTCTGGATGTAGACCTAAGCAGAGACTGACGAAAGATACATTCAATGAAAGGCGTTGTTAGTCTGCCAACATACTACAGGCTCCTGAAATCTCAACATATTTTTTTTTCCGACCTTCATCATGATTTCAAGTAATGAGCAGTACACCAATAAAACGTGGATGTTCAAGTTTCGTTCTCCTAGGTTGAAGCATTCGTTTGCAGTAACAGTTTGAATTTTTAGTTTTCACTCTGTTTTCTCCTATATTGACAGATGCAGTTCGAACTCTAAATCAAACATGGTTTGTGGTAGATTCTTGAAACTTGACACAATAAAGTAGTTCTACGTTCTGTCTCTAAGGTTTGTTTCCTCTTGATGTAGCCTTAAGCAGAGACTGGCGAATAACACTTTCAATGAAAGGCGTTGTTAAGCTTCCAAAAACTACCGTCTCCTGAAATCTCAACATATATTTTTTCATCCAATCTTCATGATTCTTTCAAGTATTGATCAGTACACCAATCAAACGTGGATGCCCAAGTTTTGTTCTTCTAGGTTGTAGCATTCGTTTGCAGGAACAGTTAGAAATTATAGGTTTCACTCTGTTTTCTCCTATATTGACAGATGCAGTTAGAACTCTAAATCAAACACGGTTTGTGCTAGCTTCTTGAAACTTGACACAATAAAGTAGTTCTACGTTCTATCTCTAAGGCTTGTTTCCTCTTGTATCCTAAAGCTGGGACTGGCGAATAACACTTATACTGAAAGGGGTTGCAAAACTTCCAACACACTAGAGTCTCGTGAAATCTGAACATATATTTTTTCATCCAATCTTCATGATACTTTCAAGTAATGATCAGTACACCAATCCCACTTGGATGCCAAAGTTTAGTTCTCCTAGATTGAAGCATTCTTTTGGAGTAACAGTTTGAATTTTTAGGTTTCACTCTGTTTTCTCCTATATTGACAAATGTAGTTCGAACTCTAAATCAAACAGGGTTTGTGCTAGCTTCTTGAAACTTGAAACAGTAAAGTAGTTCTACATTCTATTTTTACTTTTTGTTTCCTCTGGATGTAGACCTAAGCAGAGACTGACGAAAGACACATTCAATGAAAGGCGTTGTTAGGCTGCCAAAATACTACAGGCTCCTGAAATCTCAACATATTTTTTTTTCCGACCTTAATGATAATTTCAAGTAATGAGCAGTACAGCAATAAAACGTGGATGTTCAAGTTCCGTTCTCCTAGGTTGAAGCATTCGTTTGCAGTAACAGTTTGAATTTTTAGTTTTCACTCTGTTTTCTCCTATATTGACAGATGCAGTTCGAACTCTAAATCAAACATGGTTTGTGCTAGCTTCTTGAAACTTGACACAATAAAGTAGTTCTACGTTCTATCTCTAAGGTTTGTTTCCTCTTGATGTAGCCTTAAGCAGAGACTGGCGAATAACACTTTCAATGAAAGGCGTTGTTAAGCTTCCAAAAAACTACGGTCTCCTGAAATCTCAACATATATTTTTTCATCCAATCTTCATGATTCTTTCAAGTATTGATCAGTACACCAATCAAACGTGGATGCCCAAGTTTTGTTCTTCTAGGTTGTAGCATTCGTTTGCAGAAACAGTTAGAATTTATAGGTTTCACTCTGTTTTCTCCTATATTGACAGATGCAGTTAGAACTCTAAATCAAACACGGTTTGTGCTAGCTTCTTGAAACGTGACACAATAAAGTAGTTCTACGTTCTATCTCTAAGGTTTGTTTCTCTTGTATCCTAAAGCTGGGACTGGCGAATAACACTTATACTGAAAGGGGTGCCAAACTTCCAACACACTAGAGTCTCCTGAAATCTCAACATATATTTTTTCATCCAATCTTCATGATACTTTCAAGTAATGATCAGTACACCAATCCCACTTGGATGCCAAAGTTTACTTGTCCTAGATTGAAGCATTCTTTTGAGTAACAGTTTGAAATTTTAGTTTTCACTCTGTTTTCTCCTATATTGACAAATGTAGTTCGAACTCTAAATCAAACACGGTTTGTGCTAGCTTCTTGAAACTTGAAACAGTAAAGTAGTTCTACATTCTATTTTTATTTTTTGTTTCCTCTGGATGTAGACCTAAGCAGAGACTGACGAAAGACACATTCATTGAAAGGCGTTGTTAGGCTGCCAAAATACTACAGTCTCCTGAAATCTCAACATATTTTTTTTCCGACCTTCATGATAATTTCAAGTAATGAGCAGTACACCAATAAAACGTGGATGTTCAAGTTTCGTTCTCCTAGGTTGAAGCATTCGTTTGCAGTAACAGTTTGAATTTTTAGTTTTCACTCTGTTTTCTCCTATATTGACAGATGCAGTTCGAACTCTAAATCAAACATGGTTTGTGCTAGCTTCTTGAAACTTGACACAATAAAGTAGTTCTACGTTCTATCTCTAAGGTTTGTTTCCTCTTGATGTAGCCTTAAGCAGAGACTGGCGAATAACACTTTCAATGAAAGGCGTTGTTAAGCTTCCAAAAAACTACCGTCTCCTGACATCTCAACATATATTTTTTCATCCAATCTTCATGATTCTTTCAAGTATTGATCAGTACACCAATTCAACGTGGATGTTGAAGTTTCGTTCTCCTAGGTTGAAGCATTCGTTTGCAGTAACAGTTTGAATTTTTAGTTTTCACTCTGTTTTCTCCGATATTGACAGATGCAGTTCGAACTCTAAATCAAACATGGTTTGTGGTAGATTCTTGAAACTTGACACAATAAAGTAGTTCTACGTTCTATCTCTAAGGTTTGTTTCCTCTTGATGTAGCCTTAAGCAGAGACTGGCGAATAACACTTTCAATGAAGGCGTTGTTAAGCTTCCAAAAAACTACTGTCTCCTGAAATCTCAACATATATTTTTTCACCCAATCTTCATGATTCTTTCAAGTATTGATCAGTACACCAATCAAACGTGGATGCCCAAGTTTTGTTCTTCTAGGTTGTAGCATTCGTTTGCAGGAACAGTTAGAAATTATAGGTTTCACTCTGTTTTCTCCTATATTGACAGATGCAGTTAGAACTCTAAATCAAACACGGTTTGTGCTAGCTTCTTGAAACTTGACACAATAAAGTAGTTCTACGTTCTATCTCTAAGGCTTGTTTCCTCTTGTATCCTAAAGCTGGGACTGGCGAATAACACTTATACTGAAAGGGGTTGCAAAACTTCCAACACACTAGAGTCTCCTGAAATCTGAACATATATTTTTTCATCCAATCTTCATGATACTTTCAAGTAATGATCAGTACACCAATCCCACTTGGATGCCAAAGTTTAGTTCTCCTAGATTGAAGCATTCTTTTGGAGTAACAGTTTGAATTTTTAGGTTTCACTCTGTTTTCTCCTATATTGACAAATGTAGTTCGAACTCTAAATCAAACAGGGTTTGTGCTAGCTTCTTGAAACTTGAAACAGTAAAGTAAGTTCTACATTCTATTTTACTTTTTGTTTCCTCTGGATGTAGACCTAAGCAGAGACTGACGAAAGACACATTCAATGAAAGGCGTTGTTAGGCTGCCAAAATACTACAGTCTCCTGAAATCTCAACATATTTTTTTTTCCGACCTTCATGATTATTTCAAGTAATGAGCAGTACACCAATAAAACGTGGATGTTCAAGTTCGTTCTCCTAGGTTGAAGCATTCGTTTGCAGTAACAGTTTGAATTTTTAGTTTTCACTCTGTTTTCTCCTATATTGACAGATGCAGTTCGAACTCTAAATCAAACATGGTTTGTGCTAGCTTCTTGAAACTTGACACAATAAAGTAGTTCTACGTTCTATCTCTAAGGTTTGTTTCTCTTGATGTAGCCTTAAGCAGAGACTGGCGAATAACACTTTCAATGAAAGGCGTTGTTAAGCTTCCAAAAAACTACCGTCTCCTGAAATCTCAACATATATTTTTTCATCCAATCTTCATGATTCTTTCAAGTATTGATCAGTACACCAATCAAACGTGGATGCCCAAGTTTTGTTCTTCTAGGTTGTAGCATTCGTTTGCAGAAACAGTTAGAATTTATAGGTTTCACTCTGTTTTCTCCTATATTGACAGATGCAGTTAGAACTCTAAATCAAACACGGTTTGTGCTAGCTTCTTGAAACGTGACACAATAAAGTAGTTCTACGTTCTATCTCTAAGGTTTGTGTCCTCTTGTATCCTAAAGCTGGGACTGGCGAATAACACTTATACTGAAAGGGGTTGCCAAACTTCCAACACACTAGAGTCTCCTGAAATCTCAACATATATTTTTTCATCCAATCTTCATGATACTTTCAAGTAATGATCAGTACACCAATCCCACTTGGATGCCAAGTTTACTTGTCCTAGATTGAAGCATTCTTTTGGAGTAACAGTTTGAATTTTTAGTTTTCACTCTGTTTTCTCCTATATTGACAAATGTAGTTCGAACTCTAAATCAAACACGGTTTGTGCTAGCTTCTTGAAACTAGAAACAGTAAAGTAGTTCTACATTCTATTTTTATTTTTTGTTTCCTCTGGATGTAGACCTAAGCAGAGACTGACGAAAGATACATTCAATGAAAGGTCTACGTTCTATCTCTAAGGTTTGTTTCCTCTTGATGTAGCCTTAAGCAGAGACTGGCGAATAACACTTTCAATGAAAGGGGTTGTTAAGCTTCCAAAAAACTACCGTCTCCTGAAATCTCAACATATATTTTTTCATCCAATCTTCATGATTCTTTCAAGTATTGATCAGTACACCAATCAAACGTGGATGCCCAAGTTTTGTTCTTCTAGGTTGTAGCATTCGTTTGCAGAAACAGTTAGAATTTATAGGTTTCACTCTGTTTTCTCCTATATTGTCAGATGCAGTTAGAACTCTAAATCAAACACGGTTTGTGCTAGCTTCTTGAAACGTGACACAATAAAGTAGTTCTACGTTCTATCTCTAAGGTTTGTGTCCTCTTGTATCCTAAAGCTGGGACTGGCGAATAACACTTATACTGAAAGGGGTTGCCAAACTTCCAACACACTAGAGTCTCCTGAAATCTCAACATATATTTTTTCATCCAATCTTCATGATACTTTCAAGTAATGATCAGTACACCAATCCCACTTGGATGCCAAAGTTTACTTGTCCTAGATTGAAGCATTCTTTTGGAGTAACAGTTTGAATTTTTAGTTTTCACTCTGTTTTCTCCTATATTGACAAATGTAGTTCGAACTCTAAATCAAACACGGTTTGTGCTAGCTTCTTGAAACTTGAAACAGTAAAGTAGTTCGACATTCTATTTTTATTTTTTGTTTCCTCTGGATGTAGACCTAAGCAGAGACTGACGAAAGATACATTCAATGAAAGGCGTTGTTAGTCTGCCAACATACTACAGGCTCCTGAAATCTCAACATATTTTTTTTTCCGACCTTCATCATGATTTCAAGTAATGAGCAGTACACCAATAAAACGTGGATGTTCAAGTTTCGTTCTCCTAGGTTGAAGCATTCGTTTGCAGTAACAGTTTGAATTTTTAGTTTTCACTCTGTTTTCTCCTATATTGACAGATGCAAGTTCGAACTCTAAATCAAACATGGTTTGTGCTAGCTTCTTGAAACTTGACACAATAAAGTAGTTCTACGTTCTATCTCTAAGGTTTGTTTCCTCTTGATGTAGCCTTAAGCAGAGACTGGCGAATAACACTTTCAATGAAAGGGTTGTTAAGCTTCCAAAAAACTACCGTCTCCTGAAATCTCAACATATATTTTTTCATCCAATCTTCATGATTCTTTCAAGTATTGATCAGTACACCAATCAAACGTGGATGCCCAAGTTTTGTTCTTCTAGGTTGTAGCATTCGTTTGCAGAAACAGTTAGAATTTATAGGTTTCACTCTGTTTTCTCCTATATTGACAGATGCAGTTAGAACTCTAAATCAAACACGGTTTGTGCTAGCTTCTTGAAACGTGACACAATAAAGTAGTTCTACGTTCTATCTCTAAGGTTTGTGTCCTCTTGTATCCTAAAGCTGGGACTGGCGAATAACACTTATACTGAAAGGGGTTGCCAAACTTCCAACACACTAGAGTCTCCTGAAATCTCAACATATATTTTTTCATCCAATCTTCATGATACTTTCAAGTAATGATCAGTACACCAATCCCACTTGGATGCCAAAGTTTAGTTCTCCTAGATTGAAGCATTCTTTTGGAGTAACAGTTTGAATTTTTAGGTTTCACTCTGTTTCCTCCTATATTGACAAATGTAGTTTGAACTCTAAATCAAACAGGGTTTGTGCTAGCTTGTTGAAACTTGAAACAGTAAAGTAGTTCTACATTCTATTTTTACTTTTTGTTTCCTCTGGATGTAGACCTAAGCAGAGACTGACGAAAGACACATTCAAGGAAAGGCGTTGTTAGGCTGCCAAAATACTACAGGCTCCTGAAATCTCAACATATTTTTTTTTCCGACCTTCATGATAATTTCAAGTAATGAGCAGTACAGCAAGAAAACGTGGATGTTCAAGTTCCGTTCTCCTAGGTTGAAGCATTCGTTTGCAGTAACAGTTTGAATTTTTAGTTTTCACTATGTTTTCTCCTATATTGACAGATACAGTTCGAACTCTAAATCAAACATGGTTTGTGCTAGCTTCTTGAAACTTGACACAATAAAGTAGTTCTATGTTCTATTTCTAAGGTTTGTTCCTCTTGATGTAGCCTTAAGCAGAGACTGGCGAATAACACTTTCAATGAAAGGCGTTGTTAAGCTTCCAAAAAACTACCGTCTCCTGAAATCTCAACATACATTTTTTCATCCAATCTTCATGATTCTTTCAAGTATTGATCAGTACACCAATCAAACGTGGATGCCCAAGTTTTGTTCTTCTAGGTTGTAGCATTCGTTTGCAAAAACAGTTAGAATTTATAGGTTTCACTCTGTTTTCTCCTATATTGTCAGATGCAGTTAGAACTCTAAATCAAACACGGTTTGTGCTAGCTTCTTGAAACGTGACACAATAAAGTAGTTCTACGTTCTATCTCTAAGGTTTGTGTCCTCTTGTATCCTAAAGCTGGGACTGGCGAATAACACTTATACTGAAAGGGGTTGCCAAACTTCCAACACACTAGAGTCTCCTGAAATCTCAACATATATTTTTTCATCCAATCTTCATGATACTTTCAAGTAATGATCAGTACACCAATCCCACTTGGATGCCAAAGTTTACTTGTCCTAGATTGAAGCATTCTTTTGGAGTAACAGTTTGAATTTTTAGTTTTCACTCTGTTTTCTCCTATATTGACAAATGTAGTTCGAACTCTAAATCAAACACGGTTTGTGCTAGCTTCTTGAAACTTGAAACACTAAAGTAGTTCTACATTCTATTTTTATTTTTTGTTTCCTCTGGATGTAGACCTAAGCAGAGACTGACGAAAGATACATTCAATGAAAGGCGTTGTTAGGCTGCCAACATAATACAGGCTCCTGAAATCTCAACATATTTTTTTTCCGACCTTCATGATGATTTCAAGTAATGAGCAGTACACCAATAAAACGTGGATGTTCAAGTTTCGTTCTCCTAGGTTGAAGCATTCGTTTGCAGTAACAGTTTGAATTTTTAGTTTTCACTCTGTTTTCTCCTATGTTGACAGATGCAGTTCGAACTCTAAATCAAACATGGTTTGTGCTAGCTTCTTGAAACTTGACACAATAAAGTAGTTCTACGTTCTATCTCTAAGGTTTGTTTCCTCTTGATGTAGCCTTAAGCAGAGACTGGCGAATAACACTTTCAATGAAAGGGGTTGTTAAGCTTCCAAAAAACTACCGTCTCCTGAAATCTCAACATATATTTTTTCATCCAATCTTCATGATTCTTTCAAGTATTGATCAGTACACCAATCAAACGTGGATGCCCAAGTTTTGTTCTTCTAGGTTGTAGCATTCGTTTGCAGAAACAGTTAGAATTTATAGGTTTCACTCTGTTTTCTCCTATATTGACAGATGCAGTTAGAACTCTAAATCAAACACGGTTTGTGCTAGCTTCTTGAAACGTGACACAATAAAGTAGTTCTACGTTCTATCTCTAAGGTTTGTGTCCTCTTGTATCCTAAAGCTGGGACTGGCGAATAACACTTATACTGAAAGGGGTTGCCAAACTTCCAACACACTAGAGTCTCCTGAAATCTCAACATATATTTTTTCATCCAATCTTCATGATACTTTCAAGTAATGATCAGTACACCAATCCCACTTGGATGCCAAAGTTTACTTGTCCTAGATTGAAGCATTCTTTTGGAGTAACAGTTTGAATTTTTAGTTTTCACTCTGTTTTCTCCTATATTGACAAATGTAGTTCGAACGCTAAATCAAACACGGTTTGTGCTAGCTTCTTGAAACTTGAAACACTAAAGTAGTTCTACATTCTATTTTTATTTTTTGTTTCCTCTGGATGTAGACCTAAGCAGAGACTGACGAATGATACATTCAATGAAAGGCGTTGTTAGGCTGCCAACATACTACAGGCTCCTGAAATCTCAACATATTTTTTTTTCCGACCTTCATGATGATTTCAAGTAATGAGCAGTACACCAATAAAACGTGGATGTTCAAGTTTCGTTCTCCTAGGTTGAAGCATTCGTTTGCAGTAACAGTTTGAATTTTTAGTTTTCACTCTGTTTTCTCCTATATTGACAGATGCAGTTCAAACTCTAAATCAAATTGGTTTGTGCTAGCTTCTTGAAACTTGACACAATAAAGTAGTTCTACGTTCTATCTCTGAGGTTTGTTTCCTCTTGATGTAGCCTTAAGCAGAGACTGGCGAATAACACTTTCAATGAAAGGGGTTGTTAAGCTTCCAAAAACTACCGTCTCCTGAAATCTCAACATATATTTTTTCATCCAATCTTCATGATTCTTTCAAGTATTGATCAGTACACCAATCAAACGTGGATGCCCAAGTTTTGTTCTTCTAGGTTGTAGCATTCGTTTGCAGGAACAGTTAGAATTTATAGGTTTCACTCTGTTTTCTCCTATATTGACAGATGCAGTTAGAACTCTAAATCAAACACGGTTTGTGCTAGCTTCTTGAAACGTGACACAATAAAGTAGTTCTACGTTCTATCTCTAAGGTTTGTTTCCTCTTGTATCCTAAAGCTGGGAATGGCGAATAACACTTATACTGAAAGGGGTTGCCAGCCTTCCAACACACTAGAGTCTCGTGAAATCTCAACATATATTTTTTCATCCAATCTTCATGATACTTTCAAGTAATGATCAGTACACCAATCCCACTTGGATGCCAAAGTTTATTTCTCCTAGATTGAAGCATTCTTTTGGAGTAACAGTTTGAATTTTTAGGTTTCACTCTGTTTCCTCCTATATTGACAAATGTAGTTCGAACTCTAAATCAAACACGGTTTCTGCTAGCTTCTTGAAACTTGAAACAGTAAAGTAGTTCTACATTCTATTTTTACTTGTTGTTTCCTCTGGATGTAGACCTAAGCAGAGACTGACGAAAGACACATTCAAGGAAGGCGTTGTTAGGCTGCCAAAATACTACAGGCTCCTGAAATCTCAACATATTTTTTTTTCCGACCTTCATGATAATTTCAAGTAATGAGCAGTACAGCAAGAAAACGTGGATGTTCAAGTTCCGTTCTCCTAGGTTGAAGCATTCGTTTGCAGTAACAGTTTGAATTTTTAGTTTTCACTCTGTTTTCTCCTATATTGACAGATACAGTTCGAACTCTAAATCAAACATGGTTTGTGCTAGCTTCTTGAAACTTGACACAATAAAGTAGTTCTATGTTCTATTTCTAAGGTTTGTTCCTCTTGATGTAGCCTTAAGCAGAGACTGGCGAATAACACTTTCAATGAAAGGCGTTGTTAAGCTTCCAAAAAACTACCGTCTCCTGAAATCTCAACATACATTTTTTCATCCAATCTTCATGATTCTTTCAAGTATTGATCAGTACACCAATCAAACGTGGATGCCCAAGTTTTGTTCTTCTAGGTTGTAGCATTCGTTTGCAGGAACAGTTAGAATTTATAGGTTTCACTCTGTTTTCTCCTATATTGACAGATTCAGTTAGAACTCTAAATCAAACACGGTTTGTGCTAGCTTCTAGAAACTTGACACAATAAAGTAGTTCTACGTTCTATCTCTAAGGTTTGTTTCCTCTTGATGTAGCCTTAAGCAGAGACAGGCGAATAACACTTTCAATGAAAGGCGTTGTTAAGCTTCCAAAAAACTACCGTCTCCTGAAATCTCAACATATATTTTTTCATCCAATCTTCATGATTCTTTCAAGTATTGATCAGTACACCAATCAAACGTGGATGCCCAAGTTTTGTTCTTCTAGGTTGTAGCATTCGTTTGCAGAAACAGTTAGAATTTATAGGTTTCACTCTGTTTTCTCCTATATTGACAGATGCAGTTAGAACTCTAAATCAAACACGGTTTGTGCTAGCTTCTTGAAACGTGACACAATAAAGTAGTTCTACGTTCTATCTCTAAGGTTTGTGTCCTCTTGTATCCTAAAGCTGGGACTGGCGAATAACACTTATACTGAAAGGGGTTGCCAAACTTCCAACACACTAGAGTCTCCTGAAATCTCAACATATATTTTTTCATCCAATCTTCATGATACTTTCAAGTAATGATCAGTACACCAATCCCACTTGGATGCCAAAGTTTACTTGTCCTAGATTGAAGCATTCTTTTGGAGTAACAGTTTGAATTTTTAGTTTTCACTCTGTTTTCTCCTATATTGACAAATGTAGTTCGAACTCTAAATCAAACACGGTTTGTGCTAGCTTCTTGAAACTTGAAACAGTAAAGTAGTTCTACATTCTATTTTTATTTTTTGTTTCCTCTGGATGTAGACCTAAGCAGAGACTGACGAATGATACATTCAATGAAAGGCGTTGTTAGGCTGCCAACATACTACAGGCTCCTGAAATCTCAACATATTTTTTTTTCCGACCTTCATGATGATTTCAAGTAATGAGCAGTACACCAATAAAACGTGGATGTTCAAGTTTCGTTCTCCTAGGTTGAAGCATTCGTTTGCAGTAACAGTTTGAATTTTTAGTTTTCACTCTGTTTTCTCCTATATTGACAGATGCAGTTCAAACTCTAAATCAAACATGGTTTGTGCTAGCTTCTTGAAACTTGACACAATAAAGTAGTTCTACGTTCTATCTCTGAGGTTTGTTTCCTCTTGATGTAGCCTTAAGCAGAGACTGGCGAATAACACTTTCAATGAAAGGGGTTGTTAAGCTTCCAAAAAACTACCGTCTCCTGAAATCTCAACATATATTTTTTCATCCAATCTTCATGATTCTTTCAAGTATTGATCAGTACACCAATCAAACGTGGATGCCCAAGTTTTGTTCTTCTAGGTTGTAGCATTCGTTTGCAGGAACAGTTAGAATTTATAGGTTTCACTCTGTTTTCTCCTATATTGACAGATGCAGTTAGAACTCTAAATCAAACACGGTTTGTGCTAGCTTCTTGAAACGTGACACAATAAAGTAGTTCTACGTTCTATCTCTAAGGTTTGTTTCCTCTTGTATCCTAAAGCTGGGAATGGCGAATAACACTTATACTGAAAGGGGTTGCCAACCTTCCAACACACTAGAGTCTCGTGAAATCTCAACATATATTTTTTCATCCAATCTTCATGATACTTTCAAGTAATGATCAGTACACCAATCCCACTTGGATGCCAAAGTTTAGTTCTCCTAGATTGAAGCATTCTTTTGGAGTAACAGTTTGAATTTTTAGGTTTCACTCTGTTTCCTCCTATATTGACAAATGTAGTTCGAACTCTAAATCAAACAGGGTTTGTGCTAGCTTGTTGAAACTTGAAACAGTAAAGTAGTTCTACATTCTATTTTTACTTTTTGTTTCCTCTGGATGTAGACCTAAGCAGAGACTGACGAAAGACACATTCAAGGAAGGCGTTGTTAGGCTGCCAAAATACTACAGGCTCCTGAAATCTCAACATATTTTTTTTTCCGACCTTCATGATAATTTCAAGTAATGAGCAGTACAGCAAGAAAACGTGGATGTTCAAGTTCCGTTCTCCTAGGTTGAAGCATTCGTTTGCAGTAACAGTTTGAATTTTTAGTTTTCACTCTGTTTTCTCCTATATTGACAGATACAGTTCGAACTCTAAATCAAACATGGTTTGTGCTAGCTTCTTGAAACTTGACACAATAAAGTAGTTCTATGTTCTATTTCTAAGGTTTGTTCCTCTTGATGTAGCCTTAAGCAGAGACTGGCGAATAACACTTTCAATGAAAGGCGTTGTTAAGCTTCCAAAAAACTACCGTCTCCTGAAATCTCAACATATATTTTTTCATCCAATCTTCATGATTCTTTCAAGTATTGATCAGTACACCAATCAAACGTGGATGCCCAAGTTTTGTTCTTCTAGGTTGTAGCATTCGTTTGCAGGAACAGTTAGAATTTATAGGTTTCACTCTGTTTTCTCCTATATTGACAGATGCAGTTAGAACTCTAAATCAAACACGGTTTGTGCTAGCTTCTTGAAACTTGACACAATAAAGTAGTTCTACGTTCTATCTCTAAGGTTTGTTTCCTCTTGATGTAGCCTTAAGCAGAGACAGGCGAATAACACTTTCAATGAAAGGCGTTGTTAAGCTTCCAAAAAACTACCGTCTCCTGAAATCTCAACATATATTTTTTCATCCAATCTTCATGATTCTTTCAAGTATTGATCAGTACACCAATCAAACGTGGATGCCCAAGTTTTGTTCTTCTAGGTTGTAGCATTCGTTTGCAGAAACAGTTAGAATTTATAGGTTTCACTCTGTTTTCTCCTATATTGACAGATGCAGTTAGAACTCTAAATCAAACACGGTTTGTGCTAGCTTCTTGAAACGTGACACAATAAAGTAGTTCTACGTTCTATCTCTAAGGTTTGTGTCCTCTTGTATCCTAAAGCTGGGACTGGCGAATAACACTTATACTGAAAGGGGTTGCCAAACTTCCAACACACTAGAGTCTCCTGAAATCTCAACATATATTTTTTCATCCAATCTTCATGATACTTTCAAGTAATGATCAGTACACCAATCCCACTTGGATGCCAAAGTTTACTTGTCCTAGATTGAAGCATTCTTTTGGAGTAACAGTTTGAATTTTTAGTTTTCACTCTGTTTTCTCCTATATTGACAAATGTAGTTCGAACTCTAAATCAAACACGGTTTGTGCTAGCTTCTTGAAACTTGAAACACTAAAGTAGTTCTACATTCTATTTTTATTTTTTGTTTCCTCTGGATGTAGACCTAAGCAGAGACTGACGAATGATACATTCAATGAAAGGCGTTGTTAGGCTGCCAACATACTACAGGCTCCTGAAATCTCAACATATTTTTTTTTCCGACCTTCATGATGATTTCAAGTAATGAGCAGTACACCAATAAAACGTGGATGTTCAAGTTTCGTTCTCCTAGGTTGAAGCATTCGTTTGCAGTAACAGTTTGAATTTTTAGTTTTCACTCTGTTTTCTCCTATATTGACAGATGCAGTTCAAACTCTAAATCAAACATGGTTTGTGCTAGCTTCTTGAAACTTGACACAATAAAGTAGTTCTACGTTCTATCTCTAAGGTTTGTTTCCTCTTGATGTAGCCTTAAGCAGAGACTGGCGAATAACACTTTCAATGAAAGGGGTTGTTAAGCTTCCAAAAAACTACCGTCTCCTGAAATCTCAACATATATTTTTTCATCCAATCTTCATGATTCTTTCAAGTATTGATCAGTACACCAATCAAACGTGGATGCCCAAGTTTTGTTCTTCTAGGTTGTAGCATTCGTTTGCAGGAACAGTTAGAATTTATAGGTTTCACTCTGTTTTCTCCTATATTGACAGATGCAGTTAGAACTCTAAATCAAACACGGTTTGTGCTAGCTTCTTGAAACGTGACACAATAAAGTAGTTCTACGTTCTGTCTCTAAGGTTTGTTTCCTCTTGTATCCTAAAGCTGGGAATGGCGAATAACACTTATACTGAAAGGGGTTGCCAACCTTCCAACACACTAGAGTCTCGTGAAATCTCAACATATATTTTTTCATCCAATCTTCATGATACTTTCAAGTAATGATCAGTACACCAATCCCACTTGGATGCCAAAGTTTAGTTCTCCTAGATTGAAGCATTCTTTTGGAGTAACAGTTTGAATTTTTAGGTTTCACTCTGTTTCCTCCTATATTGACAAATGTAGTTCGAACTCTAAATCAAACAGGGTTTGTGCTAGCTTGTTGAAACTTGAAACAGTAAAGTAGTTCTACATTCTATTTTTACTTTTTGTTTCCTCTGGATGTAGACCTAAGCAGAGACTGACGAAAGACACATTCAAGGAAGGCGTTGTTAGGCTGCCAAAATACTACAGGCTCCTGAAATCTCAACATATTTTTTTTTCCGACATTCATGATAATTTCAAGTAATGAGCAGTACAGCAAGAAAACGTGGATGTTCAAGTTCCGTTCTCCTAGGTTGAAGCATTCGTTTGCAGTAACAGTTTGAATTTTTAGTTTTCACTCTGTTTTCTCCTATATTGACAGATACAGTTCGAACTCTAAATCAAACATGGTTTGTGCTAGCTTCTTGAAACTTGACACAATAAAGTAGTTCTATGTTCTATTTCTAAGGTTTGTTCCTCTTGATGTAGCCTTAAGCAGAGACTGGCGAATAACACTTTCAATGAAAGGCGTTGTTAAGCTTCCAAAAAACTACCGTCTCCTGAAATCTCAACATACATTTTTTCATCCAATCTTCATGATTCTTTCAAGTATTGTTCAGTACACCAATCAAACGTGGATGCCCAAGTTTTGTTCTTCTAGGTTGTAGCATTCGTTTGCAGGAACAGTTAGAATTTATAGGTTTCACTCTGTTTTCTCCTATATTGACAGATGCAGTTAGAACTCTAAATCAAACACGGTTTGTGCTAGCTTCTTGAAACTTGACACAATAAAGTAGTTCTACGTTCTATCTCTAAGGTTTGTCTCCTCTTGATGTAGCCTTAAGCAGAGACAGGCGAATAACACTTTCAATGAAAGGCGTTGTTAAGCTTCCAAAAAACTACCGTCTCCTGAAATCTCAACATATATTTTTTCATCCAATCTTCATGATTCTTTCAAGTATTGATCAGTACACCAATCAAACGTGGATGCCCAAGTTTTGTTCTTCTAGGTTGTAGCATTCGTTTGCAAAAACAGTTAGAATTTATAGGTTTCACTCTGTTTTCTCCTATATTGTCAGATGCAGTTAGAACTCTAAATCAAACACGGTTTGTGCTAGCTTCTTGAAACGTGACACAATAAAGTAGTTCTACGTTCTATCTCTAAGGTTTGTTTCCTCTTGTATCCTAAAGCTGTGACTGGCGAATAACACTTATACTGAAAGGGGTTGCGAAACTTCCAACACACTAGAGTCTCCTGAAATCTCAACATATATTTTTTCATCCAATCTTCATGATACTTTCAAGTAATGATCAGTACACCAATCCCACTTGGATGCCAAAGTTTACTTCTCCTAGATTGAAGCATTCTTTTGGAGTAACAGTTTGAATTTTTAGGTTTCACTCTGTTTTCTCCTATATTGACAAATGTAGTTCGAACTCTAAATCAAACACGGTTTGTTCTAGCTTCTTGAAACTTGAAACAGTAAAGTAGTTCTACATTCTATTTTTATTTTTTGTTTCCTCTGGATGTAGACCTAAGCAGAGACTGACGAAAGACACATTCATTGAAAGGCGTTGTTAGGCTGCCAAAATACTACAGTCTCCTGAAATCTCAACATATTTTTTTTTCCGACCTTCATGATGATTTCAAGTAATGAGCAGTACACCAATAAAACGTGGATGTTCAAGTTTCGTTCTCCTAGGTTGAAGCATTCGTTAGCAGTAACAGTTTGAATTTTTAGTTTTCACTCTGTTTTCTCCTATATTGACAGATGCAGTTCGAACTCTAAATCAAACATGGTTTGTGCTAGCTTCTTGAAACTTGACACAATAAAGTAGTTCTATGTTCTATCTCTAAGGTTTGTTTCCTCTTGATGTAGCCTTAAGCAGAGACTGGCGAATAACACTTTCAATGAAAGGCGTTGTTAAGCTTCCAAAAAACTACCGTCTCCTGAAATCTCAACATACATTTTTTCATCCAATCTTCATGATTCTTTCAAGTATTGATCAGTACACCAATCAAACGTGGATGCCCAAGTTTTGTTCTTCTAGGTGGTAGCATTCGTTTGCAGGAACAGTTAGAAATTATAGGTTTCACTCTGTTTTCTAATATATTGACAGATGCAGTTAGAACTCTAAATCAAACACGGTTTGTGCTAGCTTCTTGAAACTTGACACAATAAAGTAGTTCTACGTTCTATCTCTAAGGCTTGTTTCCTCTTGTATCCTAAAGCTGGGACTGGCGAATAACACTTATACTGAAAGGGGTTGCAAAACTTCCAACACACTAGAGTCTCGTGAAATTTGAACATATATTTTTTCATCCAATCTTCATGATACTTTCGAGTAATGATCAGTACACCAATCCCACTTGGATGCCAAAGTTTAGTTCTCCTAGATTGAAGCATTCTTTTGGAGTAACAGTTTGAATTTTTAGTTTTCACCT
This sequence comes from Callospermophilus lateralis, assembly GCF_048772815.1. Taxonomy (NCBI): domain Eukaryota; kingdom Metazoa; phylum Chordata; class Mammalia; order Rodentia; family Sciuridae; genus Callospermophilus; species Callospermophilus lateralis. Next base: position 3,179 of record NW_027511573.1, on the reverse strand, counting down.
ATATTGACAGATGCAGTTCGAACTCTAAATCAAACATGGTTTGTGCTAGCTTCTTGAAACTTGACACAATAAAGTAGTTCTATGTTCTATCTCTAAGGTTTGTTTCCTCTTGATGTAGCCTTAAGCAGAGACTGGCGAATAACAGTTTCAATGAAAGGCGTTGTTAAGCTTCCAAAAAACTACCGTCTCCTGAAATCTCAACATACATTTTTTCATCCAATCTTCATGATTCTTTCAAGTATTGATCAGTACACCAATCAAACGTGGATGCCCAAGTTTTGTTCTTCTAGGTTGTAGCATTCGTTTGCAGGAACAGTTAGAAATTATAGGTTTCACTCTGTTTTCTCCTATATTGACAGATGCAGTTAGAACTCTAAATCAAACACGGTTTGTGCTAGCTTCTTGAAACTTGACACAATAAAGTAGTTCTACGTTCTATCTCTAAGGTTTGTTTCCTCTTGATGTAGCCTTAAGCAGAGACAGGCGAATAACACTTTCAATGAAAGGCGTTGTTAAGCTTCCAAAAAACTACCGTCTCCTGAAATCTCAACATATATTTTTTCATCCAATCTTCATGATTCTTTCAAGTATTGATCAGTACACCAATCAAACGTGGATGCCCAAGTTTTGTTCTTCTAGGTTGTAGCATTCGTTTGCAAAAACAGTTAGAATTTATAGGTTTCACTCTGTTTTCTCCTATATTGTCAGATGCAGTTAGAACTCTAAATCAAACACGGTTTGTGCTAGCTGCTTGAAACGTGACACAATAAAGTAGTTCTACGTTCTATCTCTAAGGTTTGTTTCCTCTTGTATCCTAAAGCTGTGACTGGCGAATAACACTTATACTGAAAGGGGTTGCCAAACTTCCAACACACTAGAGTCTCCTGAAATCTCAACATATATTTTTTCATCCAATCTTCATGATACTTTCAAGTAATGATCAGTACACCAATCCCACTTGGATGCCAAAGTTTACTTCTCCTAGATTGAAGCATTCTTTTGGAGTAACAGTTTGAATTTTTAGGTTTCACTCTGTTTTCTCCTATATTGACAAATGTAGTTCGAACTCTAAATCAAACACGGTTTGTTCTAGCTTCTTGAAACTTGAAACAGTAAAGTAGTTCTACATTCTATTTTTATTTTTTGTTTCCTCTGGATGTAGACCTAAGCAGAGACTGACGAAAGACACATTCATTGAAAGGCGTTGTTAGGCTGCCAAAATACTACAGTCTCCTGAAATCTCAACATATTTTTTTTTCCGACCTTCATGATAATTTCAAGTAATGAGCAGTACACCAATAAAACGTGGATGTTCAAGTTTCGTTCTCCTAGGTTGAAGCATTCGTTAGCAGTAACAGTTTGAATTTTTAGTTTTCACTCTGTTTTCTCCTATATTGACAGATGCAGTTCGAACTCTAAATCAAACATGGTTTGTGCTAGCTTCTTGAAACTTGACACAATAAAGTAGTTCTATGTTCTATCTCTAAGGTTTGTTTCCTCTTGATGTAGCCTTAAGCAGAGACTGGCGAATAACACTTTCAATGAAAGGCGTTGTTAAGCTTCCAAAAAACTACCGTCTCCTGAAATCTCAACATACATTTTTTCATCCAATCTTCATGATTCTTTCAAGTATTGATCAGTACACCAATCAAACGTGGATGCCCAAGTTTTGTTCTTCTAGGTGGTAGCATTCGTTTGCAGGAACAGTTAGAAATTATAGGTTTCACTCTGTTTTCTAATATATTGACAGATGCAGTTAGAACTCTAAATCAAACACGGTTTGTGCTAGCTTCTTGAAACTTGACACAATAAAGTAGTTCTACGTTCTATCTCTAAGGCTTGTTTCCTCTTGTATCCTAAAGCTGGGACTGGCGAATAACACTTATACTGAAAGGGGTTGCAAAACTTCCAACACACTAGAGTCTCGTGAAATTTGAACATATATTTTTTCATCCAATCTTCATGATACTTTCGAGTAATGATCAGTACACCAATCCCACTTGGATGCCAAAGTTTAGTTCTCCTAGATTGAAGCATTCTTTTGGAGTAACAGTTTGAATTTTTAGTTTTCACCTATATTGACAGATGCAGTTCGAACTCTAAATCAAACATGGTTTGTGCTAGCTTCTTGAAACTTGACACAATAAAGTAGTTCTATGTTCTATCTCTAAGGTTTGTTTCCTCTTGATGTAGCCTTAAGCAGAGACTGGCGAATAACACTTTCAATGAAAGGCGTTGTTAAGCTTCCAAAAAACTACCGTCTCCTGAAATCTCAACATACATTTTTTCATCCAATCTTCATGATTCTTTCAAGTATTGATCAGTACACCAATCAAACGTGGATGCCCAAGTTTTGTTCTTCTAGGTTGTAGCATTCGTTTGCAGGAACAGTTAGAAATTATAGGTTTCACTCTGTTTTCTCCTATATTGACAGATGCAGTTAGAACTCTAAATCAAACACGGTTTGTGCTAGCTTCTTGAAACTTGACACAATAAAGTAGTTCTACGTTCTATCTCTAAGGCTTGTTTCCTCTTGTATCCTAAAGCTGGGACTGGCGAATAACACTTATACTGAAAGGGGTTGCAAAACTTCCAACACACTAGAGTCTCGTGAAATCTGAACGTATATTTTTCATCCAATCTTCATGATACTTTCAAGTAATGATCAGTACACCAATCCCACTTGGATGCCAAAGTTTAGTTCTCCTAGATTGAAGCATTCTTTTGGAGTAACAGTTTGAATTTTTAGGTTTCACTCTGTTTTCTCCTATATTGACAAATGTAGTTCGAACTCTAAATCAAACAGGGTTTGTGCTAGCTTCTTGAAACTTGAAACAGTAAAGTAGTTCTACATTCTATTTTTACTTTTTGTTTCTCTGGATGTAGACCTAAGCAGAGACTGACGAAAGATACATTCAATGAAAGGCGTTGTTAGGCTGCCAACATACTACAGGCTCCTGAAATCTCAACATATTTTTTTTTCCGACCTTCATGATGATTTCAAGTAATGAGCAGTACACCAATAAAACGTGGATGTTCAAGTTTCGTTCTCCTAGCTTGAAGCATTCGTTTGCAGTAACAGTTTGAATTTTTAGTTTTCACTTCTGTTTTCTCCTATATTGACAGATGCAGTATTCGAACTCTAAATCATACATGGTTTGTTGCTAGCTTCTTGAAAC
>NW_027511572.1:0-23949 GCF_048772815.1 Callospermophilus lateralis | reverse complement strand
AGAAGATAAAAATTGGGCAGCCAAGTGGGCTTAGTGAACTGATCATTACCACCAAGTATCATCAAGATTTGGTGAAAAAATGTTTGCTGAGATTTCAGCAAACTAGGAGTTTTTTGGAAGCTTGGCAACCCCTTTCAAACGAAAGTGTTTTTCGCCAGTCTCTGCATGGGGTACTTCAAGAGGAAAAAAACCATAGAGATAGAACTTAGAACTACTTCATTTGGTCAAGTTTCAAGGAGCTAGCACAAACCGTGTTTGATTTAGAGTTTCAAACACATCTATCTATATTGCAGAAAACAGAGTGAAACCTAAAAATTCAAAGTGTTACTGGAAACGAACGCTTCAACCTAGAAGAGTGAAAGTTGGGCAGCCAAGTGGGATTAGTGAACTGATCATTACCACCAGGTATCATCAAGATTATGTGAAAAAATGTTTGCTGAGATTTCCGCAAACTAGTAGTTTTTTGGAAGCTTGGCAACCCCTTTCAAACGAAAGTGTTTTTCGCCAGTCTCTGCATGGGGTACTTCAAGAGGAAACAAACCATAGAGATAGAACTTAGAACTACTTCATTTGGTCAAGTTTCAAGGAGCTAGCACAAACCGTGTTTGATTTAGAGTTTCAAACACAGCTATCTATGTATGAGAAAACAGAGTGAAACCTAAAAATTCAAACTGTTACTGGAAACGAATGCTTCAACCTAGAAGAATAAAAATTGGGCAGCCAAGTGGGATTAGTGAACTGATCATTACCACCAAGTATCATCAAGCTTTGGTGTAAAAATGTTTGCTGAGATTTCAGCAAACTAGTAGTTTTTTGGAAGCTTGGCAACCCCTTTCAAACGAAAGTGTTTTTCGCCAGTCTCTGCATGGGGTACTTCAAGAGGAAACAAACCATAGAGATAGAACTTAGAACTACTTCATTTGGTCAAATTTCAAGGAGCTAGCACAAACCGTGTTTGATTTAGAGTTTCAAACACATCTATCTATATAGCAGAAAACAGAGTGAAACCTAAAAATTCAAAGTGTTACTGGAAACGAATGCTTCAACCTAGAAGAATAAAAATGGGGTAGCCAAGTGGGATTAGTGAACTGATCATTACCACCAAGTATCATTAATATTTGGTGAAAAAATGTTTGCTGAGATTTCAGAAAACTAGTAGTTTTTTGGAAGCTTGGCCACCCCTTTCAAACGAAAGTGTTTTTCGCTAGTCTCTGCATGGTGTACTTCAAGAGGAAACAAACCATAGAGATGGAACATAGAACTACTTCATTTGGTAAATTTCAAGGAGCTAGCACAAACCGTGTTTGATTTAGAGTTTCAAACACATCTATCTATATAGCAGAAAACAGAGTGAAACCTAAAAATTCAAAGTGTTACTGGAAACGAACGCTTGAACCTAGAATAGTGAAAGTTGGGCAGCCAAGTGGGATTACTGAACTTATCATTACCACCAAGTATCATCAAGATTATGTGAAAAAAATGTTTGCTGAGATTTCAGCAAACTAGTAGTTTTTTGGAAGCTTGGCAACCCCTTTCAAACGAAAGTGTTTTTCGCCAGTCTCTGCATGGGGTACTTCAAGAAGAAACAAACCATAGAGATAGAACATAGAACTACTTCATTTGGTCAAGTTTCAAGGAGCTAGCACAAACCGTGTTTGATTTAGAATTCCAAACACAGCTATCTATGTATGCGAAAACAGAGTGAATCCTAAAATTCAAACTGTTACTGGAATCGAATGTTTCAACCTAGAAGAATAAAAATTGGGCAGCCAATTGGGATTAGTGAACTGATCATTACCACCAAGTATCATCAAGATTTGGTGAAAAAATGTTTGCTGAGATTTCAGCAAACTAGTAGTTTTTTGGAAGCTTGGCAACCCCTTTCAAATGAAAGTGTTTTTCTCAAGTCTCTGCATGGGGTACTTCAAGAGGAAACAAACCATAGAGATAGAACTTAGAACTACTTCATTTGGTCAAGTTTCACGGAGCTAGCACAAACCGTGTTTGATTTAGAGTTTCAAACACATCTATCTATGTAGGAGAAAACAGAGTGAAACCTAAAAATTCAAAGTGTTACTGGAAACGAACGCTTGAAAATAGAAGAGTGAAAGTTGGGCAGCCAAGTGAGATTAGTGAACTGATCATTACCACCAAGTATCATCAAGATTTGGTGAAAAAATGTTTGCTGAGATTTCAGCAAACTAGTACTTTTTTGGAAGCTTGGCAACCCCTTTCAAACGAAAGTTTTTTTCGCCAGTCTCTGCATGGGGTACTTCAAGAGGAAACAAACCATAGAGATAGAACTTAGAACTACTTCATTTGGTCAAGTTTCAAGGAGCTAGCACAAACCATGTTTGATTTAGAATTCCAAACACAGCTATCTATGTATGAGAAAACAGAGTGAAACCTAAAAATTCAAACTGTTACTGGAAACGAATGCTTCAACCTAGAAGAATATAAATTGGGCAGCCAAGTGGGATTAGTGAACTGATCATTAAAACCAAGTATCATCAAGCTTTGGTGATAAAATGTTTGCTGAGATTTCAGCAAACTGGTAGTTTTTTGGAAGCTTGGCAACCCCTTTCAAACGAAAGTGTTTTTCGCCAGTCTCTGCATGGGGTACTTCAAGAGGAAACAAACCATAGAGATAGAACTTAGAACTACTTCATTTGGTCAAGTTTCAAGGAGCTAGCACAAACCGTGTTTGATTTAGAATTCCAAACACAGCTATCTATGTAGGAGAAAACAGAGTGAAACCTAAATTTCAAACTTTTACTGGAAATGAATGCTTCAACCTAGAAGAATAAAAATTGGGCAGCCAAGTGGGATGAGTGAACTGATCATTACCACCAAGTATCATCAAGATTTGGTGAAAAAATGTTTGCTGAGATTTCAGCAAACTAGTAGTTTTTTGGAAGCTTGGCCACTCCTTTCAAACGAAAGTGTTTTTCGCCAGTCTCTGCATGGTGTACTTCAAGAGGAAACAAACCATAGAGATGGAACATAGAACTACTACATTTGGTAAAGTTTTAAGGAGCTAGCACAAACCGTGTTTGATTTAGAGTTTCAAACACATCTATCTATATAGCAGAAAACAGAGTGAAACCTAAAAATTCAAAGTGTTACTGGAAACGAACGCTTGAACCTAGAAGAGTAAAAATTGGGCAGCCAAGTGGGCTTAGTGAACTGATCATTACCACCAAGTATCATCAAGATTTGGTGAAAAAAATGTTTGCTGAGATTTCAGCAAACTAGTAGTTTTTTGGATGCTTGGCAACCCCTTTCAAACGAAAGTGTTTTTCGCCAGTCTCTGCATGGTGTACTTCAAGAGTAAACAAACCATAGAGATGGAACATAGAACTACTTCATTTGGTCAAGTTTCAAGGAGCTAGCACAAACCGTGTTTGTTTTAGAGTTTCAAACACATCTATCTATATAGCAGAAAACAGAGTGAAACCTAAAAATTCAAAGTGTTACTGGAAACGAACGCTTGAACCTAGAAGAGTAAAAATTGGGCAGCCAAGTGGGCTTAGTGAACTGATCATTAACACCAAGTATCATCAAGATTTGGTGAAAAAATGTTTCCTGAGATTTAAGCAAACTAGTATTTTTTTGGAAGCTTGGCAACCCCTTTCAAATGAATGTGTTTTTCACCAGTCTCTGCATGGGGTACTTCAAGAGGAAACAAACCATAGAGATAGAACTTAGAACTACTTCATTTTTTCAAGTTTCAAGGAGCTAGCACAAACCGTGTTTGATTTAGAATTCCAAACACAGCTATTTATGTATGACAAAACAGAGTGAAACCTAAAAATTCAAACTGTTACTGGAAACGAATGCTTCAACCTAGAAGAATATAAATTGGGCAGCCAAGTGGGATTAGTGAACTGATCATTACCACCAAGTATCATCAAGCTTTGGTGATAAAATGTTTGCTGAGATTTCAGCAAACTGGTAGTTTTTTGGAAGCTTGGCAACCCCTTTCAAACGAAAGTGTTTTTCGCCAGTCTCTGCATGGGGTACTTCAAGAGGAAACAAACCATAGAGATAGAACTTAGAACTACTTCATTTGGTCAAGTTTCACGGAGCTAGCACAAACCGTGTTTGATTTAGAGTTTCAAACACATCTATCTATATAGCAGAAAACAGAGTGAAACCTAAAAATTCAAAGTGTTACTGGAAACGAATGCTTGAACCTAGAAGAGTGAAAGTTGGGCAGCCAAGTGGGATTAGTGAACTGATCATTACCACCAAGTATCATCAAGATTTGGTGAAAAAATGTTTGCTGAGATTTCAGCAAACTAGTAGTTTTTTGGAAGCTTGGCCACCCCTTTCAAACGAAAGTGTTTTTCGCCAGTCTCTGCAAGGGGTACTTTAAGAGGAAACAATCCATAGAGATGGAACATAGAACTACTTCATTTGGTAAAGTTTCAAGGAGCTAGCACAAACCGTGTTTTTTTAGAGTTTCAAACACATCTATCTATATAGCAGAAAACAGAGTGAAACCTAAAAATTCAAACTGTTACTGAAAACGAAAGCTTCAACCTAGAAGAGTGAAAGTTGGGCAGCCAAGTGGGATTAGTGAACTGATCATTACCACCAAGTATCATCAAGATTTGGTGAAAAAATGTTTGCTGAGATTTCAGCAAACTAGTAGTTTTTTGGAAGCTTGGCAACCCCTTTAAAACGAAAGTGATTTTCGCCAGTCTCTGCATGGGGTACTTCAAGAGGAAACAAACCATGGAGATAGAACTTAGAACTACTTCATTTGGTCAAGTTTCACGGAGCTAGCACAAACCGTGTTTGATTTAGAGTTTCAAACACATCTATCTATATAGCAGAAAACAGAGTGAAACCTAAATTTCAAAGTGTTACTGGAAACGAACGCTTGAACCTAGAAGAGTAAAAGTTGGGCAGCCAAGTGGGATTCGTGAACTGATCATTACCACAAAGTATCATCAAGATTTGGTGAAAAAATGTTTGCTGAGATTTCATCAAACTAGTAGTTTTTTGGAAGCTTGGCAACCCCTTTCAAATGAAAGTGTTTTTTGCCAGTCTCTGCATGGGTACTTCAAGAGGAAACAAACCATAGAGATAGATCTTAGAACTACTTCATTTGATAAAGTTTCAAGGAGCTAGCACAAACCGTGTTTGATTTAGAGTTTCAAACACATCTATCTATATAGCAGAAAACAGAGTGAAACCTAAAAATTCAAAGTGTTACTGGAAACGAACGCTTGAACCTAGAAGAATGGAAGTTGGGCAGCCAATTGGGATTAGTGAACTGATCATTACCACCAGGTATCATCAAGATTATGTGAAAAAATGTTTGCTGAGATTTCAGCAAACTAGTAGTTTTTTGGAAGCTTGGCAACCCCTTTCAAACGAAAGTGTTTTTCGCCAGTCTCTGCATGGGGTACTTCAAGAGGAAACAAACCATAGAGATAGAACTTAGAACTACTTCATTTTGTCAAGTTTCATGGAGCTAGCACAAACCGTGTTTGATTTAGAGTTTCAAACACATCTATCTATATAGCAGAAAACAGAGTGAAACCTAAAAATTCAAAGTGTTACTGGAACGAACGCTTGAACCTAGAAGAGTGAAAGTTGGGCAGCCAAGTGAGATTAGTGAACTGATCATTACCACCAAGTATCATCAAGATATGGTGAAAAAAGGTTTGCTGAGATTTCAGCAAACTAGTAGTTTTTTGGAAGCTTGGCAACCCCTTTCAAAAGAAAGTGTTTTTTGCCAGTCTCTGCATGGGGTACTTCAAGAGAAAACAAACCATAGAGATAGAGCTTAGAACTACTTCATTTGGTCAAGTTTCAAGGAGCTAGCACAAACCGTGTTTGATTTAGAATTCCAAACACATCTATCTATGTAGGAGAAAACAGAGTGAAACCTAAAAATTCAAACTGTTACTGGAAACGAAAGCTTCAACTTAGAAGAATAAAAATTTGGTAGCCAAGTGGGATTAGTGAACTGATCATTACCACCAAGTATCATCAAGATTTGGTGAAAAAAATGTTTGCTGAGATTTCAGCAAACTAGTAGTTTTTTGGAAGCTTGGCAACCCCTTTCAAACGAAAGTGTTTTTCGCCAGTCTCTGCAAGGGGTACTTTAAGAGGAAACAATCCATAGAGATGGAACATAGAACTACTTCATTTGGTAAAGTTTCAAGGAGCTAGCACAAACCGTGTTTTTTTAGAGTTTCAAACACATCTATCTATATAGCAGAAAACAGAGTGAAAACTAAAAATTCAAAGTGTTACTGGAATGGAACGCTTGAACCTAGAAGAGTAAAAATTGGGCAGCCAAGTGGGCTTAGTGAACTGATCAATACCACCAAGTATCATCAAGATTTGGTGAAAAAATGTTTGCTGAGATTTCAGCAAACTAGTAGTTTGTTGGAAGCTTGGCAACCACTTTCCAACGAAAGTGTTTTTCGCCAGGCTCTGCATGGGGTACTTCAAGAGGAAACAAACCATAGAGATAGAACTTAGAACTACATCATTTGGTCAAGTTTCACGGAGCTAGCACAAACCGTGTTTGATTTAGAGTTTCAAACACATCTATCTATATAGCAGAAAACAGAGTGAAACCTAAAAATTCAAATTGTTACTGAAAACGAAAGCTTCAACCTAGAAGAGTGAAAGTTGGACAGCCAAGTGGGATTAGTGAACTGATCATTACCACCAAGTATCATCAAGATTTATTGAAAAAATGTTTGCTGAGATTTCAGCAAACTAGTAGTTTTTTGGAAGCTTGGCAACCGATTTCAAACGAAAGTGATTTTCGCCAGTCTCTGCATGGGGTACTTCAAGAGGAAACAAACCATGGAGATAGAACTTAGAACTACTTCATTTGGTCAAGTTTCACGGAGCTAGCACAAACCGTGTTTGCTTTAGAGTTTCAAACACATCTATCTATATAGCAGAAAACAGAGTGAAACCTAAATTTCAAAGTGTTACTGGAAACGAACGCTTGAACCTAGAAGAGTAAAAGTTGGGCAGCCAAGTGGGATACGTGAACTGATCATTACCCCAAAGTATCATCAAGATTTGGTGAAAAAATGTTTGCTGAGATTTCATCAAACTAGTAGTTTTTTGGAAGCTTGGCAACCCCTTTCAAATGAAAGTGTTTTTCGCCAGTCTCTGCATGGGGTACTTCAAGAGGAAACAAACCATAGAGATAGTACTTAGAACTACTTCATTTGATAAAGTTTCAAGGAGCTAGCACAAACCGTGTTTGATTTAGAGTTTCAAACACATCTATCTATATAGCAGAAAACAGAGTGAAACCTAAAAATTCAAAGTGTTACTGGAAACGAACGCTTGAACCTAGAAGAATGGAAGTTGGGCAGCCAATTGGGATTAGTGAACTGATCATTACCACCAGGTATCATCAAGATTATGTGAAAAAATGTTTGCTGAGATTTCAGCAAACTAGTAGTTTTTTGGAAGCTTGGCAACCCCTTTCAAACGAAAGTGTTTTTCGCCAGTCTCTGCATGGGGTACTTCAAGAGGAAACAAACCATAGAGATAGAACTTAGAACTACTTCATTTTGTCAAGTTTCATGGAGCTAGCACAAACCGTGTTTGATTTAGAGTTTCAAACACATCTATCTATATAGCAGAAAACAGAGTGAAACCTAAAAATTCAAAGTGTTACTGGAAACGAACGCTTGAACCTAGAAGAGTGAAAGTTGGGCAGCCAAGTGAGATTAGTGAACTGATCATTACCGCCAAGTATCATCAAGATATGGTGAAAAAAGGTTTGCTGAGATTTCAGCAAACTAGTAGTTTTTTGGAAGCTTGGCAACCCCTTTCAAACGAAAGTGTTTTTCGCCAGTCTCTGCATGGGGTACTTCAAGAGAAAACAAACCATAGAGATAGAGCTTAGAACTACTTCATTTGGTCAAGTTTCAAGGAGCTAGCACAAACCGTGTTTGATTTAGAATTCCAAACACATCTATCTATGTAGGAGAAAACAGAGTGAAACCTAAAAATTCAAACTGTTACTGGAAACGAAAGCTTCAACTTAGAAGAATAAAAATTTGGTAGCCAAGTGGGATTAGTGAACTGATCATTACCACCAAGTATCATCAAGATTTGGTGAAAAAAATGTTTGCTGAGATTTCAGCAAACTAGTAGTTTTTTGGAAGCTTGGCAACCCCTTTCAAACGAAAGTGTTTTTCGCCAGTCTCTGCATGGGGTACTTCAAGAGGAAACAAACCATAGAGATAGAACTTAGAACTACTTCATTTGGTCAAATTTCAAGGAGCTAGCACAAACCGTGTTTGATTTAGAGTTTCAAACACATCTATCTATATAGCAGAAAACAGAGTGAAACCTAAAAATTCAAAGTGTTACTGGAAACGAATGCTTCAACCTAGAAGAATAAAAATTGGGTAGCCAAGTGAGATTAGTGAACTGATCATTACCACCAAGTATCATTAAGATTTGGTGAAAAAAGTTTTGCTGAGATTTCAGCAAACTGGTAGTTTTTTGGAAGCTTGGCAACCCCTTTCAAATGAAAGTGTTTTTCGCCCGTCTCTGCATGGGGTACTTCAAGAGGAAACAAACCATAGAGATAGAACTCAGAACTACTTCATTTGGTCAAGTTTCAAGGAGCTAGCACAAACCGTGTTTGATTTAGAATTCCAAACACAGCTATCTATGTATGAGAAAAAAGAGTGAAACCTAAAAATTCAAACTGTTACTGGAAACGAATGCTTCAACCTAGAAGAATATAAATTGGGCAGCCAAGTGGGATTAGTGAACTGATCATTACCACCAAGTATCATCAAGCTTTGGTGATAAAATGTTTGCTGAGATTTCAGCAAACTGGTAGTTTTTTAAAAGCTTGGCAAGCCCTTTCAAACAAAAGTGTTTTTCGCCAGTCTCTGCATGGGGTACTTCAAGAGGAAACAAACCATAGAGATAGAACTTAGAACTACTTCATTTGGTCAAGTTTCAAGGAGCTAGCACAAACCGTGTTTGATTTAGAATTCCAAACACAGCTATCTATGTAGGAGAAAACAGAGTGAAACCTAAAAATTCAAACTGTTACTGGAAACGTTTGCTTCAACCTAGAAGAATAAAAATTGGGCAGCCAAGTGGGATGAGTGAACTGATCATTACCACCAAGTATCATCAAGATTTGGTGAAAAAATGTTTGCTGAGATTTCAGCAAACTAGTAGTTTTTTGGAAGCTTGGCCACTCCTTTCAAACGAAAGTGTTTTTCGCCAGTCTCTGCATGGTGTACTTCAAGAGGAAACAAACCATAGAGATGGAACATAGAACTACTACATTTGGTAAAGTTTCAAGGAGCTAGCACAAACCGTGTTTGATTTAGAGTTTCAAACACATCTATCTATATAGCAGAAAACAGAGTGAAACCTAAAAATTCAAAGTGTTACTGGAAACGAACGCTTGAACCTAGAAGAGTAAAAATTGGGCAGCCAAGTGGGCTTAGTGAACTGATCATTACCACCAAGTATCATCAAGATTTGGTTTAAAAATGTTTGCTGAGATTTCAGCAAACTAGTAGTTTTTTGGATGCTTGGCAACCCCTTTCAAACGAAAGTGTTTTTCGCCAGTGTCTGCATGGTGTACTTCAAGAGTAAACAAACCATAGAGATGGAACATAGAACTACTTCATTTGGTCAAGTTTCAAGGAGCTAGCACAAACCGTGTTTGATTTAGAGTTTCAAACACATCTATCTATATAGCAGAAAACAGAGTGAAACCTAAAAATTCAAAGTGTTACTGGAAACGAACGCTTGAACCTAGAATAGTGGAAGTTGGGCAGCCAAGTGGGATTAGTGAACTGATCATTACCACCAGGTATCATCAAGATTATGTGAAAAAATGTTTGCTGAGATTTCAGCAAACTAGTAATTTTTTGGAAGCTTGGCAACCCCTTTCAAACGAAAGTGTTTTTCGCCAGTCTCTGCATGGGGTACTTCAAGATAAAAAAACCATGGAGATAGAACTTAGAACTACTTCATTGGTCAAGTTTCAAGGAGCTAGCACAAACCGTGTTTGATTTAGAGTTTCAAACACATCTATCTATATAGCAGAAAACAGAGTGAAACCTAAAAATTCAAAGTGTTACTGGAAACGAACGCTTGAACCTAGAAGAGTAAAAATTGGGCAGCCAAGTGGGCTTAGTGAACTGATCATTACCACCAAGTATCATCAAGATTTGGTTTAAAAATGTTTGCTGAGATTTCAGCAAACTAGTAGTTTTTTGGATGCTTGGCAACCCCTTTCAAACGAAAGTGTTTTTCGCCAGTCTCTGCATGGTGTACTTCAAGAGTAAACAAACCATAGAGATGGAACATAGAACTACTTCATTTGGTCAAGTTTCAAGGAGCTAGCACAAACCGTGTTTGATTTAGAGTTTCAAACACATCTATCTATATAGCAGAAAACAGAGTGACACCTAAAAATTCAAAGTGTTACTGGAAACGAACGCTTGAACCTAGAATAGTGGAAGTTGGGCAGCCAAGTGGGATTAGTGAACTGATCATTACCACCAGGTATCATCAAGATTATGTGAAAAAATGTTTGCTGAGATTTCAGCAAACTAGTAATTTTTTGGAAGCTTGGCAACCCCTTTCAAACGAAAGTGTTTTTCGCCAGTCTCTGCATGGGGTACTTCAAGATAAAAAAACCATGGAGATAGAACTTAGAACTACTTCATTGGTCAAGTTTCAAGGAGCTAGCACAAACCGTGTTTGATTTAGAGTTTCAAACACATCTATCTATATAGCAGAAAACAGAGTGAAACCTAAAAATTCAAAGTGTTACTGGAAAAGAACGCTTGAACCTAGAAGAGTAAATATTGGGCAGCCAAGTGGGCTTAGTGAACTGATCGTTACCACCAAGTATCATCAAGATTTGGTGAAAAAATATATGCTGAGATTTCAGCAAACTAGTAGTTTTTTGGAAGCTTGGCAACCCCTTTCAAACGAAAGTGTTTTTCGCCAGTCTCTGCATGGGGTACTTCAAGAGGAAACAAACCATAGAGATAGAACTTAGAACTACTTCATTTGATCAAGTTTCAAGGAGCTAGCACAAACCTTGTTTGATTTAGTGTTTCAAACACATCTATCTATATAGCAGAAAACAGAGTGAAACCTAAAAATTCAAAGTGTTACTGGAAACGAACGCTTGAACCTTGAAGACTGGAAGTTGGGCAGCCAAGTTGGATTAGTGAACTGATCATTACCACCAGGTATCATCAAGATTATGTGAAAAAATGTTTGCTGAGATTTCAGCAAACTAGTAGTTTTTTGGAAGCTTGGCCACCCCTTTCAAACGAAAGTGTTTTTCGCCAGTCTCTGCATGGTGTACTTCAAGAGGAAACAAACCATAGAGATGGAATATAGAACTGCTTCATTTGGTAAAGTTTCAAGGAGCTAGCACAAACCGTGTTTGATTTAGAGTTTCAAACACATCTATCTATATAGCAGAAAACAGAGTGAAACCTAAAAATTCAAAGTGTTACTGGAAAGGAACGCTTGAACCTAGAAGAGTGAAAGGTGGGCAGCCAAGTGAGATTAGTGAACTGATCATTACCACCAAGTATCATCAAGATTTGTTGAAAAAAGGTTTTCTGAGATTTCAGCAAACTTGTAGTTTTTTGGAAGCTTGGCAACTCCTTTCAAACGAAAGTGTTTTTCGCCAGTCTCTGCATGGGGTACTTCAAGAGGAAACAAACCATAGAGATAGAACTTAGAACTACTTCATTTGGTCAAGTTTCAAGGAGCTAGCACAAACCGTGTTTGATTTAGAGTTTCAAACACAGCTATCTATGTATGAGAAAACAAAGTGAAACCTAAAAATTCAAACTGTTACTGGAAACGAATGCTTCAAACTAGAAGAATAAAAATTGGGCAGCCAAGTGGGGTTAGTGAACTGATCATTACCACCAAGTATCATCAAGCTTTGGTGAAAAAATGTTTGCTGAGATTTCAGCAAACTAGTAGTTTTTTGGAAGCTTGGCAATCCCTTTCAAACGAAAGTGTTTTTCGCCAGTTTCTGCATGGGTTACTTCAAGAGGAAACAAACCATAGAGATAGAACTTAGAACTACTTCATTTGGTCAAATTTCAAGGAGCTAGCACAAACCGTGTTTGATTTAGAGTTTCAAACACATCTATCTATATAGCAGAAAACAGAGTGAAACCTCAAAATTCAAAGTGTTACTGGAAACGAATGCTTCAACCTAGAAGAATAAAAATTGGGTAGCCAAGTGGGATTAGTGATCTGATCATTACCACCAAGTATCATTAAGATTTGGTGAAAAAAGTTTTGCTGAGATTTCAGCAAACTAGTAGTTTTTTGGAAGCTTGGCCACCCCTTTCAAACGAAAGTGTTTTTCACCAGTCTCTGCATTGTGTACTTCAAGAGGAAACAAACCATAGAGATGGAACATAGAACTACTTCATTTGGTAAAGTTTCAAGGCGCTAGCACAAACCGTGTTTGATTTAGAGTTTCAAACACATCTATCTATATAGCAGAAAACAGAGTGAAACCTAAAAATTCAAAGTGTTACTGGAAACGAACGCTTGAACCTAGAAGAGTAAAAATTGGGCAGCCAAGTGGGCTTAGTGAATTGATCATTACCACCAAGTATCATCAAGATTTGGTGAAAAAATGTTTGCTGAGATTTCAGCAAACTAGTAGTTTTTTGGAAGTTTGGCAACCCCTTTCAAACGAAAGTGTTTTTCGCCAGTCTCTGCATGGGGTACTTCAAGAAAAAACAAACCATAGAGATAGAACTTAGAACTACTTCATTTGATCAAGTTTCAAGGAGCTAGCACAAACCGTGTTTGATTTAGAGTTTCAAACACATTTATCTATATAGCAGAAAAGAGAGTGAAACCTAAAAATTCAAAGTGTTACTGGAAACGAACGCTTGAACCTAGAAGAGTGAAAGTTGGGCAGCCAAGTGGGATTAGTGAACTGATCATTACCACCAGGTATCATCAAGATTATGTGAAAAAATGTTTGCTGAGATTTCAGCAAACTAGTATTTTTTTGGAAGCTTGGCAACCCCTTTCAAACGAAAGTGTTTTTCGCCAGTTTCTGCATGGGGTACTTCAAGAGGAAACAAACCATAGAGATAGAACTTAGAACTACTTCATTTGGTCAAGTTTCAAGGAGCTAGCACAAACCGTGTTTGATTTAGAATTTCAAACACATCTATCTATGTAGGAGAAAACAGAGTGAAAACTAAAAATTCAAACTGTTACTGGAAACGAATGCTTCAACCTAGAAGAATAAAAATTGGTTAGCCAAGTGGGCTTAGTGAACTGATCAATACCACCAAGTATCATCAAGATTTGGTGAAAAAATGATTGCTGAGATTTCAGCAAACTAGTAGTTTGTTGGAAGCATGGCAACCCCTTTCAAACGAAAGTGTTTTTCGCCAGGCTCTGCATGGGGTACTTCAAGAGGAAACAAACCATAGAGATAGAACTTAGAACTACTTCATTTGTTCAAGTTTCACGGAGCTAGCACAAACCGTGTTTGATTTAGAGTTTCAAACACATCTATCTATATAGCAGAAAACAGAGTGAAACCTAAAAATTCAAAGTGTTACTGGAAACGAACGCTTGAACCTAGAAGATTGAAAGTTGGGCAGCCAAGTGGGATTAGTGAACTGATCATTACCACCAAGTATCATCAAGATTTGGTGAAAAAATGTTTGCTGAGATTTCAGCAAACTAGTAGTTTTTTGGAAGCTTGGCAACCCCTTTCAAACGAAAGTGTTTTTCGCCAGTCTCTTCATGGGGTACTTCAAGAGGAAACAAACCATAGAGATAGAACTTAGAACTACTTCATTTGGTCAAGTTTCACGGAGCTAGCACACACCGTGTTTGATTTAGAGTTTCAAACACATCTATCTATATAGCAGAAAACAGAGTGAAACCTAAATTTCAAAGTGTTACTGGAAACGAACGCTTGAACCTAGAAGAGTAAAAGTTGGGCAGCCAAGTGGGATTCGTGAGCTGATCATTACCACCAAGTATCATCAAGATTTGGTGAAAATATGTTTGCTGAGATTTCATCAAACTAGTAGTTTTTTGGAAGCTTGGCATCCCCTTTCAAACGAAAGTGTTTTTCGCCAGTCTCTGCCTGGGGTACTTCAAGAGGAAACAAACCATAGAGATAGAACTTAGAACTACTTCATTTGGTCAAGTTTCACGGAGCTTGCACAAACCGTGTTTGATTTTGAGTTTCAAACACATCTATCTATATAGCAGAAAACAGAGTGAAACCTAAAAATTCAAAGTGTTACTGGAAAGGAACGCTTGAACCTAGAAGAGTGAAAGGTGGGCAGCCAAGTGAGATTAGTGAACTGATCATTACCACCAAGTATCATCAAGATTTGTTGAAAAAAGGTTTTCTGAGATTTCAGCAAACTTGTAGTTTTTTGGAAGCTTGGCAACTCCTTTCAAACGAAAGTGTTTTTCGCCAGTCTCTGCATGGGGTACTTCAAGAGGAAACAAACCATAGAGATAGAACTTAGAACTACTTCATTTGGTCAAGTTTCAAGGAGCTAGCACAAACCGTGTTTGATTTAGAGTTTCAAACACAGCTATCTATGTATGAGAAAACAAAGTGAAACCTAAAAATTCAAACTGTTACTGGAAACGAATGCTTCAAACTAGAAGAATAAAAATTGGGCAGCCAAGTGGGGTTAGTGAACTGATCATTACCACCAAGTATCATCAAGCTTTGGTGAAAAAATGTTTGCTGAGATTTCAGCAAACTAGTAGTTTTTTGGAAGCTTGGCAACCCCTTTCAAACGAAAGTGTTTGTCGCCAGTCTCGGCATGGGGTACTTCAAGAGGAAACAAACCATAGAGATAGAACTTAGAACTACTTCATTTGGTCAAGTTTCAAGGAGCTAGCACAAACCGTGTTTGATTTAGAATTCCAAACACAGCTATCTATGTATGAGAAAACAGAGTGAAACCTAAAAATTCAAACTGTTACTGGAAACGAATGCTTCAACCTAGAAGAATAAAAATTGGGCAGCCAAGTGGGATTAGTGATCTGATCATTACCACCAAGTATCATTAAGATTTGGTGAAAAAAGTTTTGCTGAGATTTCAGCAAACTAGTAGTTTTTTGGAAGCTTGGCCACCCCTTTCAAACGAAAGTGTTTTTCACCAGTCTCTGCATTGTGTACTTCAAGAGGAAACAAACCATAGAGATGGAACATAGAACTACTTCATTTGGTAAAGTTTCAAGGCGCTAGCACAAACCGTGTTTGATTTAGAGTTTCAAACACATCTATCTATATAGCAGAAAACAGAGTGAAACCTAAAAATTCAAAGTGTTACTGGAAACGAACGCTTGAACCTAGAAGAGTAAAAATTGGGCAGCCAAGTGGGCTTAGTGAATTGATCATTACCACCAAGTATCATCAAGATTTGGTGAAAAAATGTATGCTGAGATTTCAGCAAACTAGTAGTTTTTTGGAAGTTTGGCAACCCCTTTCAAACGAAAGTGTTTTTCGCCAGTCTCTGCATGGGGTACTTCAAGAAAAAATAAACCATAGAGATAGAACTTAGAACTACTTCATTTGATCAAGTTTCAAGGAGCTAGCACAAACCGTGTTTGATTTAGAGTTTCAAACACATTTATCTATATAGCAGAAAAGAGAGTGAAACCTAAAAATTCAAAGTGTTACTGGAAACGAACGCTTGAACCTAGAAGAGTGAAAGTTGGGCAGCCAAGTGGGATTAGTGAACTGATCATTACCACCAGGTATCATCAAGATTATGTGAAAAAATGTTTGCTGAGATTTCAGCAAACTAGTATTTTTTTGGAAGCTTGGCAACCCCTTTCAAACGAAAGTGTTTTTCGCCAGTTTCTGCATGGGGTACTTCAAGAGGAAACAAACCATAGAGATAGAACTTAGAACTACTTCATTTGGTCAAGTTTCAAGGAGCTAGCACAAACCGTGTTTGATTTAGAATTTCAAACACATCTATCTATGTAGGAGAAAACAGAGTGAAAACTAAAAATTCAAACTGTTACTGGAAACGAATGCTTCAACCTAGAAGAATAAAAATTGGGTAGCCAAGTGGGCTTAGTGAACTGATCAATACCACCAAGTATCATCAAGATTTGGTGAAAAAATGATTGCTGAGATTTCAGCAAACTAGTAGTTTGTTGGAAGCATGGCAACCCCTTTCAAACGAAAGTGTTTTTCGCCAGGCTCTGCATGGGGTAATTCAAGAGGAAACAAACCATAGAGATAGAACTTAGAACTACTTCATTTGTTCAAGTTTCACGGAGCTAGCACAAACCGTGTTTGATTTAGAGTTTCAAACACATCTATCTATATAGCAGAAAACAGAGTGAAACCTAAAAATTGAAAGTGTTACTGGAAACGAACGCTTGAAACCTAGAAGATTGAAAGTTGGGCAGCCAAGTGGATTAGTGAACTGATCATTACCACCAAGTATCATCAAGATTTGGTGAAAAAATGTTTGCTGAGATTTCAGCAAACTAGTAGTTTTTTGGAAGCTTGGCAACCCCTTTCAAACGAAAGTGTTTTTCGCCAGTCTCTTCATGGGGTACTTCAAGAGGAAACAAACCATAGAGATAGAACTTAGAACTACTTCATTTGGTCAAGTTTCACGGAGCTAGCACAAACCGTGTTTGATTTAGAGTTTCAAACACATCTATCTATATAGCAGAAAACAGAGTGAAACCTAAATTTCAAAGTGTTACTGGAAACGAACGCTTGAACCTAGAAGAGTAAAAGTTGGGCAGCCAAGTGCGATTCGTGAGCTGATCATTACCACCAAGTATCATCAAGATTTGGTGAAAATATGTTTGCTGAGATTTCATCAAACTAGTAGTTTTTTGGAAGCTTGGCAACCCCTTTCAAACGAAAGTGTTTTTCGCCAGTCTCTGCATGGGGTACTTCAAGAGGAAACAAACCATAGAGATAGAACTTAGAACTACTTCATTTGGTCAAGTTTCACGGAGCTAGCACAAACCGTGTTTGATTTAGAGTTTCAAACACATCTATCTATATAGCAGAAAACTGAGTGAAACCTAAATTTCAAAGTGTTACTGGAAACGAACGCTTGAAGCTAGAAGAGTAAAAGTTGGGCAGCCAAGTGGGATTCGTGAACTGATCATTACCACCAAGTATCATCAAGATTTGTTGAAAAAATGTTTGCTGAGATTTCATCAAACTAGTAGTTTTTTGGAAGCTTGGCAACCCCTTTCAAACGAAAGTGTTTTTCGCCAGTCTCTGCATGGGGTACTTCAAGAGGAAACAAACCATAGAGATAGAACTTAGAACTACTTCATTTGGTCAAGTTTCAAGGAGCTAGCACAAACCGTGTTTGATTTAGGATTCCAAACACAGCTATCTATGTATGAGAAAACAGAGTGAAATCTAAAATTTCAAACTGTTACTGGAAACGAATGCTTCAACCTAGAAGAATAAAAATTGGGCAGCCAAGTGGGATTAATGAACTGATCATTACCACCAAGTATCATCAAGCTTTGGTGAAAAAATGTTTGCTGAGATTTCAGCAAACTAGTAGTTTTTTGGAAGCTTGGCAACCCCTTTCAAACTAAAGTGTTTGTCGCCAGTCTCGGCATGGGGTACTTCAAGAGGAAACAAACCATAGAGATAGAACTTAGAACTACTTCATTTGGTCAAGTTTCAAGGAGCTAGCACAAACCGTGTTTGATTTAGAATTCCAAACACAGCTATCTATGTATGAGAAAACAGAGTGAAACCTAAAAATTCAAACTGTTACTGGAAACGAATGCTTCAACCTAGAAGAATAAAAATTGGGCAGCCAAGTGGGATTCGTGAATTGATCATTACCACCAAGTATCATCAAGATTTGGTGAAAAAATGTTTGCTGAGATTTCAGCAAACTAGTAGTTTTTTGGAAGCTTGGCCACCCCTTTCAAATGAAAGAGTTTTTCGCCAGTCTCTGTATGGGGTACTTCAAGAGGAAACAAACCATAGAGATGGAACATAGAACTACTTCATTTGGTCAAGTTTCAAGGAGCTAGCACAAATCGTGTTTGATTTAGAGTTTCAAACACAGCTATCGATGTATGAGAAAACAAAGTGAAACCTAAAAATTCAAACTGTTACTGGAAACGAATGCTTCAAACTAGAAGAATAAAAATTGGGCAGCCAAGTGGGGTTAGTGAACTGATCATTACCACCAAGTATCATCAAGCTTTGGTGAAAAAATATTTGCTGAGATTTCAGCAAACTAGTTGTTTTTTGGAAGCTTGGCAATCCCTTTCAAACGAAAGTGTTTTTCGCCAGTCTCTGCATGGGTTACTTCAAGAGGAAACAAACCATAGAGATAGAACTTAGAACTACTTCATTTGGTCAAATTTCAAGGAGCTAGCACAAACCGTGTTTGATTTAGAGTTTCAAACACATCTATCTATATAGCAGAAAACAGAGTGAAACCTCAAAATTCAAAGTGTTACTGGAAACGAATGCTTCAACCTAGAAGAATAAAAATTGGGTAGCCAAGTGGGATTAGTGATCTGATCATTACCACCAAGTATCATTAAGATTTGGTGAAAAAAGTTTTGCTGAGATTTCAGCAAACTAGTAGTTTTTTGGAAGCTTGGCCACCCCTTTCAAACGAAAGTGTTTTTCACCAGTCTCTGCATTGTGTACTTCAAGAGGAAACAAACCATAGAGATGGAACATAGAACTACTTCATTTGGTAAAGTTTCAAGGCGCTAGCACAAACCGTGTTTGATTTAGAGTTTCAAACACATCTATCTATATAGCAGAAAACAGAGTGAAACCTAAAAATTCAAAGTGTTACTGGAAACGAACGCTTGAACCTAGAAGAGTAAAAATTGGGCAGCCAAGTGGGCTTAGTGAATTGATCATTACCACCAAGTATCATCAAGATTTGGTGAAAAAATGTTTGCTGAGATTTCAGCAAACTAGTAGTTTTTTGGAAGTTTGGCAACCCCTTTCAAACGAAAGTGTTTTTCGCCAGTCTCTGCATGGGGTACTTCAAGAAAAAACAAACCATAGAGATAGAACTTAGAACTACTTCATTTGATCAAGTTTCAAGGAGCTAGCACAAACCGTGTTTGATTTAGAGTTTCAAACACATTTATCTATATAGCAGAAAAGAGAGTGAAACCTAAAAATTCAAAGTGTTACTGGAAACGAACGCTTGAACCTAGAAGAGTGAAAGTTGGGCAGCCAAGTGGGATTAGTGAACTGATCATTACCACCAGGTATCATCAAGATTATGTGAAAAAATGTTTGCTGAGATTTCAGCAAACTAGTATTTTTTTGGAAGCTTGGCAACCCCTTTCAAACGAAAGTGTTTTTCGCCAGTTTCTGCATGGGGTACTTCAAGAGGAAACAAACCATAGAGATAGAACTTAGAACTACTTCATTTGGTCAAGTTTCAAGGAGCTAGCACAAACCGTGTTTGATTTAGAATTTCAAACACATCTATCTATGTAGGAGAAAACAGAGTGAAAACTAAAAATTCAAACTGTTACTGGAAACGAATGCTTCAACCTAGAAGAATAAAAATTGGTTAGCCAAGTGGGCTTAGTGAACTGATCAATACCACCAAGTATCATCAAGATTTGGTGAAAAAATGATTGCTGAGATTTCAGCAAACTAGTAGTTTGTTGGAAGCATGGCAACCCCTTTCAAACGAAAGTGTTTTTCGCCAGGCTCTGCATGGGGTACTTCAAGAGGAAACAAACCATAGAGATAGAACTTAGAACTACTTCATTTGTTCAAGTTTCACGGAGCTAGCACAAACCGTGTTTGATTTAGAGTTTCAAACACATCTATCTATATAGCAGAAAACAGAGTGAAACCTAAAAATTCAAAGTGTTACTGGAAACGAACGCTTGAACCTAGAAGATTGAAAGTTGGGCAGCCAAGTGGGATTAGTGAACTGATCATTACCACCAAGTATCATCAAGATTTGGTGAAAAAATGTTTGCTGAGATTTCAGCAAACTAGTAGTTTTTTGGAAGCTTGGCAACCCCTTTCAAACGAAAGTGTTTTTCGCCAGTCTCTTCATGGGGTACTTCAAGAGGAAACAAACCATAGAGATAGAACTTAGAACTACTTCATTTGGTCAAGTTTCACGGAGCTAGCACACACCGTGTTTGATTTAGAGTTTCAAACACATCTATCTATATAGCAGAAAACAGAGTGAAACCTAAATTTCAAAGTGTTACTGGAAACGAACGCTTGAACCTAGAAGAGTAAAAGTTGGGCAGCCAAGTGGGATTCGTGAGCTGATCATTACCACCAAGTATCATCAAGATTTGGTGAAAATATGTTTGCTGAGATTTCATCAAACTAGTAGTTTTTTGGAAGCTTGGCATCCCCTTTCAAACGAAAGTGTTTTTCGCCAGTCTCTGCCTGGGGTACTTCAAGAGGAAACAAACCATAGAGATAGAACTTAGAACTACTTCATTTGGTCAAGTTTCACGGAGCTTGCACAAACCGTGTTTGATTTTGAGTTTCAAACACATCTATCTATATAGCAGAAAACAGAGTGAAACCTAAAAATTCAAAGTGTTACTGGAAAGGAACGCTTGAACCTAGAAGAGTGAAAGGTGGGCAGCCAAGTGAGATTAGTGAACTGATCATTACCACCAAGTATCATCAAGATTTGTTGAAAAAAGGTTTTCTGAGATTTCAGCAAACTTGTAGTTTTTTGGAAGCTTGGCAACTCCTTTCAAACGAAAGTGTTTTTCGCCAGTCTCTGCATGGGGTACTTCAAGAGGAAACAAACCATAGAGATAGAACTTAGAACTACTTCATTTGGTCAAGTTTCAAGGAGCTAGCACAAACCGTGTTTGATTTAGAGTTTCAAACACAGCTATCTATGTATGAGAAAACAAAGTGAAACCTAAAAATTCAAACTGTTACTGGAAACGAATGCTTCAAACTAGAAGAATAAAAATTGGGCAGCCAAGTGGGGTTAGTGAACTGATCATTACCACCAAGTATCATCAAGCTTTGGTGAAAAAATGTTTGCTGAGATTTCAGCAAACTAGTAGTTTTTTGGAAGCTTGGCAATCCCTTTCAAACGAAAGTGTTTTTCGCCAGTTTCTGCATGGGTTACTTCAAGAGGAAACAAACCATAGAGATAGAACTTAGAACTACTTCATTTGGTCAAATTTCAAGGAGCTAGCACAAACCGTGTTTGATTTAGAGTTTCAAACACATCTATCTATATAGCAGAAAACAGAGTGAAACCTCAAAATTCAAAGTGTTACTGGAAACGAATGCTTCAACCTAGAAGAATAAAAATTGGGTAGCCAAGTGGGATTAGTGATCTGATCATTACCACCAAGTATCATTAAGATTTGGTGAAAAAAGTTTTGCTGAGATTTCAGCAAACTAGTAGTTTTTTGGAAGCTTGGCCACCCCTTTCAAACGAAAGTGTTTTTCACCAGTCTCTGCATTGTGTACTTCAAGAGGAAACAAACCATAGAGATGGAACATAGAACTACTTCATTTGGTAAAGTTTCAAGGCGCTAGCACAAACCGTGTTTGATTTAGAGTTTCAAACACATCTATCTATATAGCAGAAAACAGAGTGAAACCTAAAAATTCAAAGTGTTACTGGAAACGAACGCTTGAACCTAGAAGAGTAAAAATTGGGCAGCCAAGTGGGCTTAGTGAATTGATCATTACCACCAAGTATCATCAAGATTTGGTGAAAAAATGTATGCTGAGATTTCAGCAAACTAGTAGTTTTTTGGAAGTTTGGCAACCCCTTTCAAACGAAAGTGTTTTTCGCCAGTCTCTGCATGGGGTACTTCAAGAAAAAACAAACCATAGAGATAGAACTTAGAACTACTTCATTTGATCAAGTTTCAAGGAGCTAGCACAAACCGTGTTTGATTTAGAGTTTCAAACACATTTATCTATATAGCAGAAAAGAGAGTGAAACCTAAAAATTCAAAGTGTTACTGGAAACGAACGCTTGAACCTAGAAGAGTGAAAGTTGGGCAGCCAAGTGGGATTAGTGAACTGATCATTACCACCAGGTATCATCAAGATTATGTGAAAAAATGTTTGCTGAGATTTCAGCAAACTAGTATTTTTTTGGAAGCTTGGCAACCCCTTTCAAACGAAAGTGTTTTTCGCCAGTTTCTGCATGGGGTACTTCAAGAGGAAACAAACCATAGAGATAGAACTTAGAACTACTTCATTTGGTCAAGTTTCAAGGAGCTAGCACAAACCGTGTTTGATTTAGAATTTCAAACACATCTATCTATGTAGGAGAAAACAGAGTGAAAACTAAAAATTCAAACTGTTACTGGAAACGAATGCTTCAACCTAGAAGAATAAAAATTGGGTAGCCAAGTGGGCTTAGTGAACTGATCAATACCACCAAGTATCATCAAGATTTGGTGAAAAAATGATTGCTGAGATTTCAGCAAACTAGTAGTTTGTTGGAAGCATGGCAACCCCTTTCAAACGAAAGTGTTTTTCGCCAGGCTCTGCATGGGGTAATTCAAGAGGAAACAAACCATAGAGATAGAACTTAGAACTACTTCATTTGTTCAAGTTTCACGGAGCTAGCACAAACCGTGTTTGATTTAGAGTTTCAAACACATCTATCTATATAGCAGAAAACAGAGTGAAACCTAAAAATTGAAAGTGTTACTGGAAACGAACGCTTGAACCTAGAAGATTGAAAGTTGGGCAGCCAAGTGGGATTAGTGAACTGATCATTACCACCAAGTATCATCAAGATTTGGTGAAAAAATGTTTGCTGAGATTTCAGCAAACTAGTAGTTTTTTGGAAGCTTGGCAACCCCTTTCAAACGAAAGTGTTTTTCGCCAGTCTCTTCATGGGGTACTTCAAGAGGAAACAAACCATAGAGATAGAACTTAGAACTACTTCATTTGGTCAAGTTTCACGGAGCTAGCACAAACCGTGTTTGATTTAGAGTTTCAAACACATCTATCTATATAGCAGAAAACAGAGTGAAACCTAAATTTCAAAGTGTTACTGGAAACGAACGCTTGAACCTAGAAGAGTAAAAGTTGGGCAGCCAAGTGCGATTCGTGAGCTGATCATTACCACCAAGTATCATCAAGATTTGGTGAAAATATGTTTGCTGAGATTTCATCAAACTAGTAGTTTTTTGGAAGCTTGGCAACCCCTTTCAAACGAAAGTGTTTTTCGCCAGTCTCTGCATGGGGTACTTCAAGAGGAAACAAACCATAGAGATAGAACTTAGAACTACTTCATTTGGTCAAGTTTCACGGAGCTAGCACAAACCGTGTTTGATTTAGAGTTTCAAACACATCTATCTATATAGCAGAAAACTGAGTGAAACCTAAATTTCAAAGTGTTACTGGAAACGAACGCTTGAAGCTAGAAGAGTAAAAGTTGGGCAGCCAAGTGGGATTCGTGAACTGATCATTACCACCAAGTATCATCAAGATTTGTTGAAAAAATGTTTGCTGAGATTTCATCAAACTAGTAGTTTTTTGGAAGCTTGGCAACCCCTTTCAAACGAAAGTGTTTTTCGCCAGTCTCTGCATGGGGTACTTCAAGAGGAAACAAACCATAGAGATAGAACTTAGAACTACTTCATTTGGTCAAGTTTCAAGGAGCTAGCACAAACCGTGTTTGATTTAGGATTCCAAACACAGCTATCTATGTATGAGAAAACAGAGTGAAATCTAAAATTTCAAACTGTTACTGGAAACGAATGCTTCAACCTAGAAGAATAAAAATTGGGCAGCCAAGTGGGATTAATGAACTGATCATTACCACCAAGTATCATCAAGCTTTGGTGAAAAAATGTTTGCTGAGATTTCAGCAAACTAGTAGTTTTTTGGAAGCTTGGCAACCCCTTTCAAACTAAAGTGTTTGTCGCCAGTCTCGG
>NW_027511571.1:0-23962 GCF_048772815.1 Callospermophilus lateralis | reverse complement strand
AAAAAGGGTTGCTGAGATTTCGGCAAACTAGTAGTTTTTTGGAAGCTTGGCAACCCCTTTCAAACGAAAAGTGTTCTTTGCCACTCTCTGAATGGGGTACTTCAAGAGGAAACAAACCATAGATATAGAACTTAGAACTACTTCATTTTGCCAAGTTTCACGGAGCTAGCACAAACCGTGTTTGATTTAGAGTTTCAAACACATCTATCTATATAGCAGAAAACAGAGTGAAACCTAAAAATTCAAACTGTTACTGGAAACGAACGCTTGAACCTAGAAGAGTGAAAGTTGGGCAGCCAAGTGGGATTAGTGAACTGATCATTACCACCAAGTATCATCAAGATTTGGGTGAAAAAATGTTTGCTGAGATTTCAGCAAACTAGTAGTTTTTTGGAAGCTTGGCAACCCCTTTCAAACGAAAGTGTTTTTCGCCAGTCTCTGCATGGGGTACTTCAGGAGGAAACAAACCATAGAGATAGAACTTAGAACTACTTCATTTGGTCAAGTTTCAAGGAGCTAGCACAAACCGTGTTTGATTTCGAGTTTCAAACACATCTATCTATATAGCAGAAAACAGAGTGAAACCTAAAAATTCAAAGTGTTACTGGAAACGAACGCTTGAACCTAGAAGAGTGAAAATTGGGCAGCCAAGTGGGCTTAGTGAACTGATCATTACCACCAAGTATCATCAAGATTTGGTGAAAAAATGGTTGCTGAGATTTCAGCAAACTAGTAGTTTTTTGGAAGCTTGGCAACCCCTTTCAAACGAAAGTGTTCTTCGCCAGTCTCTGCATGGGGTACTTCAAGAGGAAACACACCATAGAGATAGAACTTAGAACTACTTCATTTTGTCAAGTTTCACGGAGCTAGCACAAACCGTGTTTGATTTAGAGTTTCAAACACATCTATCTATATAGCAGAAAACAGAGTGAAACCTAAAAATTCAAACTGTTACTGGAAACGAACGCTTGAACCTAGAAGAGTGAAAGTTGGGCATCCAAGTGGGATTAGTGAACTGATCATTACCACCAAGTATCATCAAGATTTGGTGAAAAAATGTTTGCTGAGATTTCAGCAAACTAGTAGTTTTTTGGAAGCTTGGAAACCCCTTTAAAACGAAAGTGTTTTTTGCCAGTCTCTGCATGGGTTACTTCAGTAGGAAACAAACCATAGAGATAGAACTTAGAACTACTTCATTTGGTCAAGTTTCAAGGAGCTAACACAAACCGTGTTTGATTTAGAGTTTCAAACACATCTATCTATATAGCAGAAAACAGAGTGAAACCTAAAAATTCAAAGTGTTACTGGAAACGAACGCTTGAACCTAGAAGAGTGAAAGTTGGGCAGCCAAGTGGGCTTAGTGAACTGATCATTACCACCAAGTATCATCAAGATTTGGTAAAAAAATGGTTGCTGAGATTTCAGCAAACGAGTAGTTTTTTGGAAGCTTGGCAACCCCTTTCAAACGAAAGTGTTCTTTGCCAGTCTCTGCATGGGGTACTTCAAGAGGAAACAAACCATAGAGATAGAACTTAGAACTACTTCATTTTGTCAAGTTTCACGGAGCTAGCACAAACCGTGTTTGATTTAGAGTTTCAAACACATCTATCTATATAGCAGAAAACAGAGTGAAACCTAAAAATTCAAACTGTTACTGGAAACGAACGCTTGAACCTAGAAGATTGAAAGTTGGGCAGCCAAGTGGGATTAGTGAACTGATCATTACCACCAAGTATCATCAAGATTTGGTGAAAAAATGTTTGCTGAGATTTCAGCAAACTAGTAGTTTTTTGGAAGCTTGGCAACCAATTTAAAAAGAAAGTGTTTTTCGCCAGTCTCTGCATGGGGTACTTCAGGAGGAAACAAACCATAGAGATAGAACTTAGAACTACTTCATTTTTTCAAGTTTCAAGGAGCTAGCACAAACCGTGTTTGATTTAGAGTTTCAAACACATCTATCTATATAGCAGAAAACAGAGTGAAACCCAAAAATTCAAAGTGTTACTGGGAAACGAACGCTTGAACCTAGAAGAGTGAAAATTGGGCAGCCAAGTGGGCTTAGTGAACTGATCATTACCACCAAGTATCATCAAGATTTGGTGAAAAAATGTTTGCTGAGATTTCAGCAAACGAGTAGTTTTTTGGAAGCTTGGCAACCCCTTTCAAACGAAAGTGTTCTTTGCCAGTCTCTGCATGGGGTACTTCAAGAGGAAACAAACCATAGAGATAGAACTTAGAACTACTTCATTTTGTCAAGTTTCACAGAGCTAGCACAAACCGTGTTTGATTTAGAGTTTCAAACACATCTATCTATATAGCAGAAAACAGAGTGAAACCTAAAAATTCAAACTGTTACTGGAAACGAACGCTTGAACCTAGAAGATTGAAAGTTGGGCAGCCAAGTGGGATTAGTGAACTGATCATTACCACCAAGTATCAAGATTTGGTGAAAAAAAATGTTTGCTGAGATTTCAGCAAACTAGTAGTTTTTTGGAAGCTTGGCAACCCCTTTAAAATGAAAGTGTTTTTCGCCAGTCTCTGCATGGGGTACTTCAGGAGGAAACAAACCATAGAGATAGAACTTAGAACTACTTCATTTGGTCAAGTTTCAAGGAGCTAGCACAAACCGTGTTTGATTTAGAGTTTCAAACACATCTATCTATATAGCAGAAAACAGAGTGAAACCTAAAAATTCAAAGTGTTACTGGAAACGAACGCTTGAACCTAGAAGAGTGAAAGTTGGGCAGCCAAGTGGACTTAGTGAACTGATCATTACCACCAAGTATCATCAAGATTTGGTGAAAAAATGGTTGCTGAGGTTTCGGCAAACTAGTAGTTTTTTGGAAGCTTGGCAACCCCTTTCAAACGAAAGTGTTCTTTGCCACTCTCTGAATGGGGTACTTCAAGAGGAAACAAACCATAGATATAGAACTTAGAACTACTTCATTTTGTCAAGTTTCACGGAGCTAGCACAAACCGTGTTTGATTTAGAGTTTCAAACACATCTATCTATATAGCAGAAAACAGAGTGAAACCTAAAAATTCAAACTGTTACTGGAAACGAACGCTTGAACCTAGAAGAGTGAAAGTTGGGCAGCCAAGTGGGATTAGTGAACTGATCATTACCACCAAGTATCATCAAGATTTGGTGAAAAAATGTTTGCTGAGATTTCAGCAAACTAGTAGTTTTTTGGAAGCTTGGCAACCCCTTTCAAACGAAAGTGTTTTTCGCCAGTCTCTGCATGGGGTACTTCAGGAGGAAACAAACCATAGAGATAGAACTTAGAACTACTTCATTTGGTCAAGTTTCAAGGAGCTAGCACAAACCGTGTTTGATTTCGAGTTTCAAACACATCTATCTATATAGCAGAAAACAGAGTGAAACCTAAAAATTCAAAGTGTTACTGGAAACGAACGCTTGAACCTAGAAGAGTGAAAATTGGGCAGCCAAGTGGGCTTAGTGAACTGATCATTACCACCAAGTATCATCAAGATTTGGTGAAAAAATGGTTGCTGAGATTTCAGCAAACTAGTAGTTTTTTGGAAGCTTGGCAACCCCTTTCAAACGAAAGTGTTCTTCGCCAGTCTCTGCATGGGGTACTTCAAGAGGAAACACACCATAGAGATAGAACTTAGAACTACTTCATTTTGTCAAGTTTCACGGAGCTAGCACAAACCGTGTTTGATTTAGAGTTTCAAACACATCTATCTATATAGCAGAAAACAGAGTGAAACCTAAAAAATTCAAACTGTTACTGGAAACGAACGCTTGAACCTAGAAGAGTGAAAGTTGGGCATCCAAGTGGGATTAGTGAACTGATCATTACCACCAAGTATCATCAAGATTTGGTGAAAAAATGTTTGCTGAGATTTCAGCAAACTAGTAGTTTTTTGGAAGCTTGGAAACCCCTTTAAAACGAAAGTGTTTTTTGCCAGTCTCTGCATGGGTTACTTCAGTAGGAAACAAACCATAGAGATAGAACTTAGAACTACTTCATTTGGTCAAGTTTCAAGGAGCTAACACAAACCGTGTTTGATTTAGAGTTTCAAACACATCTATCTATATAGCAGAAAACAGAGTGAAACCTAAAAATTCAAAGTGTTACTGGAAACGAACGCTTGAACCTAGAAGAGTGAAAGTTGGGCAGCCAAGTGGGCTTAGTGAAACTGATCATTACCACCAGTATCATCAAGATTTGGTAAAAAATGGTTGCTGAGATTTCAGCAAACTAGTAGTTTTTTGGGAAGCCTTGGCAACCCCTTTCAAACGAAAGTGGTCTTTGCCAGTCTCTGCATGGGGTACTTCAAGAGGAAACAAACCATAGAGATAGAACTTAGAACTACTTCATTTTGTCAAGTTTCACGGAGCTAGCACAAACCGTGTTTGATTTAGAGTTTCAAACACATCTATCTATATAGCAGAAAACAGAGTGAAACCTAAAAATTCAAACTGTTACTGGAAACGAACGCTTGAACCTAGAAGATTGAAAGTTGGGCAGCCAAGTGGGATTAGTGAACTGATTCATTACCACCAAGTATCATCAAGATTTGGGTGAAAAAATGTTTGCTGAGATTTCAGCAAACTAGTAGTTTTTTGGAAGCTTGGCAACCCCTTTCAAACGAAAGTGTTCTTTGCCAGTCTCTGCATGGGGTACTTCAAGAGGAAACAAACCATAGAGATAGAACTTAGAACTACTTCATTTTGTCAAGTTTCACGGAGCTAGCACAACCGTGTTTGATTTAGAGTTTCAAACACATCTATCTATATAGCAGAAAACAGAGTGAAACCTAAAAATTCAAACTGTTACTGGAAACGAACGCTTGAACCTAGAAGATTGAAAGTTGGGCAGCCAAGTGGGATTAGTGAACTGATCATTACCACCAAGTATCATCAAGATTTGGTGAAAAAATGTTTGCTGAGATTTCAGCAAACTAGTAGTTTTTTGGAAGCTTGGCAACCCCTTAAAATGAAAGTGTTTTTTCGCCAGTCTCTGCATGGGGTACTTCAGGAGGAAACAAACCATAGAGATAGAACTTAGAACTACTTCATTTGGTCAAGTTTCAAGGAGCTAGCACAAACCGTGTTTGATTTCGAGTTTCAAACACATCTATCTATATAGCAGAAAACAGAGTGAAACCTATAAATTCAAAGTGTTACTGGAAACGAACGCTTGAACCTAGAAGAGTGAAAGTTGGGCAGCCAAGTGGGCTTAGTGAACTGATCATTACCACCAAGTATCATCAAGATTTGGTGAAAAAATGGTTGCTGAGATTTCAGCAAACTAGTAGTTTTTTGGAAGCTTGGCAACCCCTTTCAAACGAAAGTGTTCTTCGCCAGTCTCTGCATGGGGTACTTCAAAAGGAAACACACCATAGAGATAGAACTTAGAACTATCTTCATTTTGTCAAGTTTTCACGGAGCTAGCACAAACCGTGTTTGATTTAGAGTTTCAAACACATCTATCTATATAGCAGAAAACAGAGTGAAACCTAAAAATTCAAACTGTTACTGGAAACGAACGCTTGAACCTAGAAGAGTGAAAGTTGGGCATCCAAGTGGGATTAGTGAACTGATCATTACCACCAAGTATCATCAAGATTTGGTGAAAAAATGTTTGCTGAGATTTCAGCAAACTAGTAGTTTTTTGGAAGCTTGGCAACCCTTTAAAACGAAAGTGTTTTTCGCCAGTCTCTGCATGGGGTACTTCAGGAGGAAACAAACCATAGAGATAGAACTTAGAACTACTTCATTTGGTCAAGTTTCAAGGAGCTAACACAAACCGTGTTTGATTTAGAGTTTCAAACACATCTATCTATATAGCAGAAAACAGAGTGAAACCTAAAAATTCAAAGTGTTACTGGAAACGAACGCTTGAACCTAGAAGAGTGAAAGTTGGGCAGCCAAGGGGGCTTAGTGAACTGATCCATTACCACCAAGTATCATCAAGATTTGGTAAAAAAATGGTTGCTGAGATTTCAGCAAACTAGTAGTTTTTTGGAAGCTTGGCAACCCCTTTCAAACGAAAGTGTTCTTTGCCAGTCTCTGCATGGGGTACTTCAAGAGGAAACAAACCATAGAGATAGAACTTAGAACTACTTCATTTTGTCAAGTTTCACGGAGCTAGCACAAACCGTGTTTGATTTAGAGTTTCAAACACATCTATCTATATAGCAGAAAACAGAGTGAAACCTAAAAATTCAAACTGTTACTGGAAACGAACGCTTGAACCTAGAAGATTGAAAGTTGGGCAGCCAAGTGGGATTAGTGAACTGATCATTACCACCAAGTATCATCAAGATTTGGTGAAAAAATGTTTGCTGAGATTTCAGCAAACTAGTAGTTTTTTGGAAGCTTGGCAACCCCTTTCAAACGAAAGTGTTGTTTGCCAGTCTCTGCATGGGGTACTTCAAGAGGAAACAAACCATAGAGATAGAACTTAGAACTACTTCATTTTGTCAAGTTTCACGGAGCTAGCACAAACCGTGTTTGATTTAGAGTTTCAAACACATCTATCTATATAGCAGAAAACAGAGTGAAACCTAAAAATTCAAACTGTTACTGGAAACGAACGCTTGAACCTAGAAGATTGAAAGTTGGGCAGCCAAGTGGGATTAGTGAACTGATCATTACCACCAAGTATCATCAAGATTTGGTGAAAAAATGTTTGCTGAGATTTCAGCAAACTAGTAGTTTTTTGGAAGCTTGGCAACCCCTTTTAAATGAAAGTGTTTTTCGCCAGTCTCTGCATGGGGTACTTCAGGAGGAAACAAACCATAGAGATAGAACTTAGAACTACTTCATTTGGTCAAGTTTCAAGGAGCTAGCACAAACCGTGTTTGATTTCGAGTTTCAAACACATCTATCTATATAGCAGAAAACAGAGTGAAACCTAAAAATACAAACTGTTACTGGAAACGAACGCTTGAACCTAGAAGAGTGAAAGTTGGGCAGCCAAGTGGGATTAGTGAACTGATCATTACCACCAAGTATCATCAAGATTTGGTGGAAAAATGTTTGCTGAGATTTCAGCAAACTAGTAGTTTTTTGGAAGCTTGGCAACCCCTTTCAAACGAAAGTGTTTTTCGCCAGTCTCTGCATGGGGTACTTCAGGAGGAAACAAACCATATAGATAGAACTTAGAACTACTTCATTTGGTCAAGTTTCAAGGAGCTAGCACAAACCGTGTTTGATTTCGAGTTTCAAACACATCTATCTATATAGCAGAAAACAGAGTGAAACCTAAAAATTCAAAGTGTTACTGGAAACGAACGCTTGAACCTAGAAGACTGAAAGTTGGGCAGCCAAGTGGGCGTAGTGAACTGATCATTACCACCAAGTATCATCAAGATTTGGTGAAAAAATGGTTGCTGAGATTTCGGCAAACTAGTAGTTTTTTGGAAGCTTGGCAACCCCTTTCAAACGAAAGTGTTCTTTGCCACTCTCTGAATGGGGTACTTCAAGAGGAAACAAACCATAGAGATAGAACTTAGAACTACTTCATTTTGTCAAGTTTCACGGAGCTAGCACAAACCGTGTTTGATTTAGAGTTTCAAACACATCTATCTATATAGCAGAAAACAGAGTGAAACCTAAAAATACAAACTGTTACTGGAAACGAACGCTTGAACCTAGAAGAGTGAAAGTTGGGCAGCCAAGTGGGATTAGTGAACTGATCATTACCACCAAGTATCATCAAGATTTGGTGGAAAAATGTTTGCTGAGATTTCAGCAAACTAGTAGTTTTTTGGAAGCTTGGCAACCCCTTTCAAACGAAAGTGTTTTTCGCCAGTCTCTGCATGGGGTACTTCAGGAGGAAACAAACCATATAGATAGAACTTAGAACTACTTCATTTGGTCAAGTTTCAAGGAGCTAGCACAAACCGTGTTTGATTTCGAGTTTCAAACACATCTATCTATATAGCAGAAAACAGAGTGAAACCTAAAAATTCAAAGTGTTACTGGAAACGAACGCTTGAACCTAGAAGAGTGAAAATTGGGCAGCCAAGTGGGCTTAGTGAACTGATCATTACCACCAAGTATCATCAAGATTTGGTGAAAAAATGGTTGCTGAGATTTCAGCAAACTAGTAGTTTTTTGGAAGCTTGGCAACCCCTTTCAAACGAAAGTGTTCTTCGCCAGTCTCTGCATGGGGTACTTCAAGAGGAAACACACCATAGAGATAGAACTTAGAACTACTTCATTTTGTCAAGTTTCACGGAGCTAGCACAAACCGTGTTTGATTTAGAGTTTCAAACCCATCTATCTATATAGCAGAAAACAGAGTGAAACCTAAAAATTCAAACTGTTACTGGAAACGAACGCTTGAACCTAGAAGAGTGAAAGTTGGGCATCCAAGTGGGATTAGTGAACTGATCATTACCACCAAGTATCATCAAGATTTGGTGAAAAAATGTTTGCTGAGATTTCAGCAAACTAGTAGTTTTTTGGAAGCTTGGCAACCCCTTTAAAACGAAAGTGTTTTTCGCCAGTCTCTGCATGGGGTACTTCAGGAGGAAACAAACCATAGAGATAGAACTTAGAACTACTTCATTTGGTCAAGTTTCAAGGAGCTAACACAAACCGTGTTTGATTTAGAGTTTCAAACACATCTATCTATATAGCAGAAAACAGAGTGAAACCTAAAAATTCAAAGTGTTACTGGAAACGAACGCTTGAACCTAGAAGAGTGAAAGTTGGGCAGCCAAGTGGGCTTAGTGAACTGATCATTACCACCAAGTATCATCAAGATTTGGTGAAAAAATGTTTGCTGAGATTTCAGCAAACTAGTAGTTTTTTGGAAGCTTGGCAACCCCTTTAAAATGAAAGTGTTTTTCGCCAGTCTCTGCATGGGGTACTTCAGGAGGAAACAAACCATAGAGATAGAACTTAGAACTAATTCATTTGGTCAAGTTTCAAGGAGCTAGCACAAACCGTGTTTGATTTAGAGTTTCAAACACATCTATCTATATAGCAGAAAACAGAGTGAAACCTAAAAATTCAAAGTGTTACTGGAAACGAACGCTTGAACCTAGAAGAGTGAAAATTGGGCAGCCAAGTCGGCTTAGTGAACTGATCATTACCACCAAGTATCATCAAGATTTGGTGAAAAAATGGTTGCTGAGATTTCGGCAAACTAGTAGTTTTTTGGAAGCTTGGCAACCGCTTTCAAACGAAAGTGTTCTTTGCCACTCTCTGAATGGGGTACTTCAAGAGGAAACGAACCATAGAGATAGAACTTAGAACTACTTCATTTTGTCAAGTTTCACGGAGCTAGCACAAACCGTGTTTGATTTAGAGTTTCAAACACATCTATCTATATAGCAGAAAACAGAGTGAAACCTAAAAATACAAACTGTTACTGGAAACGAACGCTTGAACCTAGAAGAGTGAAAGTTGGGCAGCCAAGTGGGATTAGTGAACTGATCATTACCACCAAGTATCATCAAG
The DNA here is from genome assembly GCF_048772815.1 of Callospermophilus lateralis. Taxonomy (NCBI): domain Eukaryota; kingdom Metazoa; phylum Chordata; class Mammalia; order Rodentia; family Sciuridae; genus Callospermophilus; species Callospermophilus lateralis. The sequence goes on along the minus strand of NW_027511571.1, from coordinate 14,514 downwards.
ATTTGGTGAAAAAATGTTTGCTGAGATTTCAGCAAACTAGTAGTTTTTTGGAAGCTTGGCAACCCCTTTCAAACGAAAGTTTTTTTCGCCAGTCTCTGCATGGGGTACTTCAGGAGGAAACAAACCATAGAGATAGAACTTAGAACTACTTCATTTGGTCAAGTTTCAAGGAGCTAGCACAAACCGTGTTTGATTTCGAGTTTCAAACACATCTATCTATATAGCAGAAAACAGAGTGAAACCTAAAAATTCAAAGTGTTACTGGAAACGAACGCTTGAACCTAGAAGAGTGAAAATTGGGCAGCCAAGTGGGCTTAGTGAACTGATCATTACCACCAAGTATCATCAAGATTTGGTGAAAAAATGGTTGCTGAGATTTCAGCAAACTAGTAGTTTTTTGGAAGCTTGGCAACCCCTTTCAAACGAAAGTGTTCTTCGCCAGTCTCTGCATGGGGTACTTCAAGAGGAAACACAGCATAGAGATAGAACTTAGAACTACTTCATTTTGTCAAGTTTCACGGAGCTAGCACAAACCGTGTTTGATTTAGAGTTTCAAACACATCAATCTATATAGCAGAAAACAGAGTGAAACCTAAAAATTCAAACTGTTACTGGAAACGAACGCTTGAACCTAGAAGAGTGAAAGTTGGGCATCCAAGTGGGATTAGTGAACTGATCATTACCACCAAGTATCATCAAGATTTGGTGAAAAAATGTTTGCTGAGATTTCAGCAAACTAGTAATTTTTTGGAAGCTTGGCAACCCCTTTAAAACGAAAGTGTTTTTCGCCAGTCTCTGCATGGGGTACTTCAGGAGGAAACAAACCATAGAGATAGAACTTAGAACTACTTCATTTGGTCAAGTTTCAAGGAGCTAACACAAACCGTGTTTGATTTAGAGTTTCAAACACATCTATCTATATAGCAGAAAACAGAGTGAAACCTAAAAATTCAAAGTGTTACTGGAAACGAACGCTTGAACCTAGAAGAGTGAAAGTTGGGCAGACAAGTGGGCTTAGTGAACTGATCATTACCACCAAGTATCATCAAGATTTGGTGAAAAAATGGTTGCTGAGATTTCGGCAAACTAGTAGTTTTTTGGAAGCTTGGCAACCCCTTTCAAACGAAAGTGTTCTTTGCCACTCTCTGAATGGGGTACTTCAAGAGGAAACAAACCATAGAGATAGAACTTAGAACTACTTCATTTTGTCAAGTTTCACGGAGCTAGCACAAACCGTGTTTGATTTAGAGTTTCAAACACATCTATCTATATAGCAGAAAACAGAGTGAAACCTAAAAATACAAACTGTTACTGGAAACGAACGCTTGAACCTAGAAGAGTGAAAGTTGGGCAGCCAAGTGGGATTAGTGAACTGATCATTACCACCAAGTATCATCAAGATTTGGTGAAAAAATATTTGCTGAGATTTCAGCAAACTTGTAGTTTTTTGGAAGCTTGGCAACCCCTTTCAAACGAAAGTGTTTTTCGCCAGTCTCTGCATGGGGTACTTCAGGAGGAAACAAACCATAGAGATAGAACTTAGAACTACTTCATTTGGTCAAGTTTCAAGGAGCTAGCACAAACCGTGTTTGATTTCGAGTTTCAAACACATCTATCTATATAGCAGAAAACAGAGTGAAACCTAAAAATTCAAAGTGTTACTGGAAACGAACGCTTGAACCTAGAAGAGTGAAAATTGGACAGCCAAGTGGGCTTAGTGAACTGATCATTACCACCAAGTATCATCAAGATTTGGTAAAAAAATGGTTGCTGAGATTTCAGCAAACTAGTAGTTTTTTGGAAGCTTGGCAACCCCTTTCAAACGAAAGTGTTCTTCGCCAGTCTCTGCATGGGGTACTTCAAGAGGAAACACACCATAGAGATAGAACTTAGAACTACTTCATTTTGTCAAGTTTCACGGAGCTAGCACAAACCGTGTTTGATTTAGAGTTTCAAACACATCTATCTATATAGCAGAAAACAGAGTGAAACCTAAAAATTCAAACTGTTACTGGAAACGAACGCTTGAACCTAGAAGAGTGAAAGTTGGGCATCCAAGTGGGATTAGTGAACTGATCATTACCACCAAGTATCATCAAGATTTGGTGAAAAAATGTTTGCTGAGATTTCAGCAAACTAGTAGTTTTTTGGAAGCTTGGCAACCCCTTTAAAACGAAAGTGTTTTTCGCCAGTCTCTGCATGGGGTACTTCAGGAGGAAACAAACCATAGAGATAGAACTTAGAACTACTTCATTTGGTCAAGTTTCAAGGAGCTAACACAAACCGTGTTTGATTTAGAGTTTCAAACACATCTATCTATATAGCAGAAAACAGAGTGAAACCTAAAAATTCAAAGTGTTACTGGAAACGAACGCTTGAACCTAGAAGAGTGAAAGTTGGGCAGCCAAGTGGGCTTAGTGAACTGATCATTACCACCAAGTATCATCAAGATTTGGTGAAAAAATGTTTGCTGAGATTTCAGCAAACTAGTAGTTTTTTGGAAGCTTGGCAACCCCTTTAAAATGAAAGTGTTTTTCGCCAGTCTCTGCATGGGGTACTTCAGGAGGAAACAAACCATAGAGATAGAACTTAGAACTACTTCATTTGGTCAAGTTTCAAGGAGCTAGCACAAACCGTGTTTGATTTAGAGTTTCAAACACATCTATCTATATAGCAGAAAACAGAGTGAAACCTAAAAATTCAAAGTGTTACTGGAAACGAACGCTTGAACCTAGAAGAGTGAAAGTTGGGCAGCCAAGTGGGCTTAGTGAACTGATCATTACCACCAAGTATCATCAAGATTTGGTGAAAAAATGTTTGCTGAGATTTCAGCAAACTAGTAGTTTTTTGGAAGCTTGGCAACCCCTTTCAAACGAAAGTGTTCTTTGCCACTCTCTGAATGGGGTACTTCAAGAGGAAACAAACCATAGAGATAGAACTTAGAACTACTTCATTTTGTCAAGTTTCACGGAGCTAGCACAAACCGTGTTTGATTTAGAGTTTCAAACACATCTATCTATATAGCAGAAAACAGAGTGAAACCTAAAAATACAAACTGTTACTGGAAACGAACGCTTGAACCTAGAAGAGTGAAAGTTGGGCAGCCAAGTGGGATTAGTGAACTGATCATTACCACCAAGTATCATCAAGATTTGGTGAAAAAATGTTTGCTGAGATTTCAGCAAACTAGTAGTTTTTTGGAAGCTTGGCAACCCCTTTCAAACGAAAGTGTTTTTCGCCAGTCTCTGCATGGGGTACTTCAGGAGGAAACAAACCATAGAGATAGAACTTAGAACTACTTCATTTGGTCAAGTTTCAAGGAGCTAGCACAAACCGTGTTTGATTTCGAGTTTCAAACACATCTATCTATATAGCAGAAAACAGAGTGAAACCTAAAAATTCAAAGTGTTACTGGAAACGAACGCTTGAACCTAGAAGAGTGAAAATTGGGCAGCCAAGTGGGCTTAGTGAACTGATCATTACCACCAAGTATCATCAAGATTTGGTGAAAAAATGGTTGCTGAGATTTCAGCAAACTAGTAGTTTTTTGGAAGCTTGGCAACCCCTTTCAAACGAAAGTGTTCTTCGCCAGTCTCTGCATGGGGTACTTCAAGAGGAAACACACCATAGAGATAGAACTTAGAACTACTTCATTTTGTCAAGTTTCACGGAGCTAGCACAAACCGTGTTTGATTTAGAGTTTCAAACACATCTATCTATATAGCAGAAAACAGAGTGAAACCTAAAAATTCAAACTGTTACTGGAAACGAACGCTTGAACCTAGAAGAGTGAAAGTTGGGCATCCAAGTGGGATTAGTGAACTGATCATTACCAAAAAGTATCATCAAGATTTGGTGAAAAAATGTTTGCTGAGATTTCAGCAAACTAGTAGTTTTTTGGAAGCTTGGCAACCCCTTTAAAACAAAAGTGTTTTTCGCCAGTCTCTGCATGGGGTACTTCAGGAGGAAACAAACCATAGAGATAGAACTTAGAACTACTTCATTTGGTCAAGTTTCAAGGAGCTAACACAAACCGTGTTTGATTTAGAGTTTCAAACACATCTATCTATATAGCAGAAAACAGAGTGAAACCTAAAAATTCAAAGTGTTACTGGAAACGAACGCTTGAACCTAGAAGAGTGAAAGTTGGGCAGCCAAGTGGGATTAGTGAACTGATCATTACCACCAAGTATCATCAAGATTTGGTGAAAAAATGTTTGCTGAGATTTCAGCAAACTAGTAGTTTTTTGGAAGCTTGGCAACCCCTTTAAAATGAAAGTGTTTTTCGCCAGTCTCTGCATGGGGTACTTCAGGAGGAAACAAACCATAGAGATAGAACTTAGAACTACTTCATTTGGTCAAGTTTCAAGGAGCTAGCACAAACCGTGTTTGATTTAGAGTTTCAAACACATCTATCTATAGAGCAGAAAACAGAGTGAAACCTAAAAATTCAAAGTGTTACTGGAAACGAACGCTTGAACCTAGAAGAGTGAAAGTTGGGCAGCCAAGTGGGCTTAGTGAACTGATCATTACCACCAAGTATCATCAAGATTTGGTGAAAAAATGGTTGCTGAGATTTCGGCAAACTAGTAGTTTTTTGGAAGCTTGGCAACCCCTTTCAAACGAAAGTGTTCTTTGCCACTCTCTGAATGGGGTACTTCAAGAGGAAACAAACCATAGAGATAGAACTTAGAACTACTTCATTTTGTCAAGTTTCACGGAGCTAGCACAAACCGTGTTTGATTTAGAGTTTCAAACACATCTATCTATATAGCAGAAAACAGAGTGAAACCTAAAAATACAAACTGTTACTGGAAACGAACGCTTGAACCTAGAAGAGTGAAAGTTGGGCAGCCAAGTGGGATTAGTGAACTGATCATTACCACCAAGTATCATCAAGATTTGGTGAAAAAATGTTTGCTGAGATTTCAGCAAACTAGTAGTTTTTTGGAAGCTTGGCAACCCCTTTCAAACGAAAGTGGTTTTCGCCAGTCTCTGCATGGGGTACTTCAGGAGGAAACAAACCATAGAGATAGAACTTAGAACTACTTCATTTGGTCAAGTTTCAAGGAGCTAGCACAAACCGTGTTTGATTTCGAGTTTCAAACACATCTATCTATATAGCAGAAAACAGAGTGAAACCTAAAAATTCAAAGTGTTACTGGAAACGAACGCTTGAACCTAGAAGAGTGAAAATTGGGCAGCCAAGTGGGCTTAGTGAACTGATCATTACCACCAAGTATCATCAAGATTTGGTGAAAAAATGGTTGCTGAGATTTCAGCAAACTAGTAGTTTTTTGGAAGCTTGGCAACCCCTTTCAAACGAAAGTGTTCTTCACCAGTCTCTGCATGGGTTACTTCAAGAGGAAACACACCATAGAGATAGAACTTAGAACTACTTCATTTTGTCAAGTTTCACGGAGCTAGCACAAACCGTGTTTGATTTAGAGTTTCAAACACATCTATCTATATAGCAGAAAACAGAGTGAAACCTAAAAATTCAAACTGTTACTGGAAACGAACGCTTGAACCTAGAAGAGTGAAAGTTGGGCATCCAAGTGGGATTAGTGAACTGATCATTACCACCAAGTATCATCAAGATTTGGTGAAAAAATGTTTGCTGAGATTTCAGCAAACTAGTAGTTTTTTGGAAGCTTGGCAACCCCTTTAAAACGAAAGTGTTTTTCGCCAGTCTCTGCATGGGGTACTTCAGGAGGAAACAAACCATAGAGATAGAACTTAGAACTACTTCATTTGGTCAAGTTTCAAGGAGCTAACACAAACCGTGTTTGATTTAGAGTTTCAAACACATCTATCTATATAGCAGAAAACAGAGTGAAACCTAAAAATTCAAAGTGTTACTGGAAACGAACGCTTGAACCTAGAAGAGTGAAAGTTGGGCAGCCAAGTGGGCTTAGTGAACTGATCATTACCACCAAGTATCATCAAGATTTGGTAAAAAAATGGTTGCTGAGATTTCAGCAAACGAGTAGTTTTTTGGAAGCTTGGCAACCCCTTTCAAACGAAAGTGTTCTTTGCCAGTCTCTGCATGGGGTACTTCAAGAGGAAACAAACCATAGAGATAGAACTTAGAACTACTTCATTTTGTCAAGTTTCACGGAGCTAGCACAAACCGTGTTTGATTTAGAGTTTCAAACACATCTATCTATATAGCAGAAAACAGAGTGAAACCTAAAAATTCAAACTGTTACTGGAAACGAACGCTTGAACCTAGAAGATTGAAAGTTGGGCAGCCAAGTGGGATTAGTGAACTGATCATTACCACCAAGTATCATCAAGATTTGGTGAAAAAATGTTTGCTGAGATTTCAGCAAACTAGTAGTTTTTTGGAAGCTTGGCAACCAATTTAAAAAGAAAGTGTTTTTCGCCAGTCTCTGCATGGGGTACTTCAGGAGGAAACAAACCTTAGAGACAGAACTTAGAACTACTTCATTTTTTCAAGTTTCAAGGAGCTAGCACAATCCGTGTTTGATTTAGAGTTTCAAACACATCTATCTATATAGCAGAAAACAGAGTGAAACCTAAAAATTCAAACTGTTACTGGAAACGAACGCTTGAACCTATAAGATTGAAAGTTGGGCAGCCAAGTGGGATTAGTGAACTGATCATTACCACCAAGTATCATCAAGATATGGTGAAAAAATGTTTGCTGAGATTTCAGCAAACTAGTAGATTTTTGGAAGCTTGGCAACCCCTTTAAAATGAAAGTGTTTTTCGCCAGTCTCTGCATGGGGTACTTCAGGAGGAAACAAACCATAGAGATAGAACTTAGAACTACTTCATTTGGTCAAGTTTCAAGGAGCTAGCACAAACCGTGTTTGATTTAGAGTTTCAAACACATCTATCTATATAGCAGAAAACAGAGTGAAACCTAAAAATTCAAAGTGTTACTGGAAACGAAGGCTTGAACCTAGAAGAGTGAAAGTTGGGCAGCCAAGTGGGCTTAGTGAACTGATCATTACCACCAAGTATCATCAAGTTTTGGTGAAAAAATGGTTGCTGAGATTTCGGCAAACTAGTAGTTTTTTGGAAGCTTGGCAACCACTTTCAAAGGAAAGTGTTCTTTGCCACTCTCTGAATGGGGTACTTCAAGAGGAAACAAACCATAGAGATATAACTTAGAACTACTTCATTTTGTCAAGTTTTACGGAGCTAGCACAAACCGTGTTTGATTTAGAGTTTCAAACACATCTATCTATATAGCAGAAAACAGAGTGAAACCTAAAAATTCAAACTGTTACTGGAAACGAACGCTTGAACCTAGAAGAGTGAAAATTGGGCAGCCAAGTGGGCTTAGTGAACTGATCATTACCACCAAGTATCATCAAGATTTGGTGAAAAAATGGTTGCTGAGATTTCAGCAAACTAGTAGTTTTTTGGAAGCTTGGCAACCCCTTTCAAACGAAAGTGTTCTTTGCCAGTCTCTGCATGGGGTACTTCAAGAGGAAACAAACCATAGAGATAGAACTTAGAACTACTTCATTTTGTCAAGTTTCACGGAGCTAGCACAAACCGTGTTTGATTTAGAGTTTCAAACACATCTATCTATATAGCAGAAAACAGAGTGAAACCTAAAAATTCAAACTGTTACTGGAAACGAACGCTTGAACCTAGAAGATTGAAAGTTGGGCAGCCAAGTGGGATTAGTGAACTGATCATTACCACCAAGTATCATCAAGATTTGGTGAAAAAATGTTTGCTGAGATTTTAGCAAACTAGTAGTTTTTTGGAAGCTTGGCAACCCCTTTAAAACGAAAGTGTTTTTCGCCAGTCTCTGCATGGGGTACTTCAGGAGGAAACAAACCATAGAGATAGAACTTAGAACTACTTCATTTGGTCAAGTTTCAAGGAGCTAACACAAACCGTGTTTGATTTAGAGTTTCAAACACATCTATCTATATAGCAGAAAACAGAGTGAAACCTAAAAATTCAAAGTGTTACTGGAAACGAACGCTTGAACCTAGAAGAGTGAAAGTTGGGCAGCCAAGTGGGCTTAGTGAACTGATCATTACCACCAAGTATCATCAAGATTTGGTGAAAAAATGGTTGCTGAGATTTCAGGAAACTAGTAGTTTTTTGGAAGCTCGGCAACCCCTTTCAAACGAAAGTGTTCTTTGCCAGTCTCTGCATGGGGTACTTCAAGAGGAAACAAACCATAGAGATAGAACTTAGAACTACTTCATTTTGTCAAGTTTCACGGAGCTAGCAAAAACCGTGTTTGATTTAGAGTTTCAAACACATCTATCTATATAGCAGAAAACAGAGTGAAACCTAAAAATTCAAACTGTTACTGGAAACGAACGCTTGAACCTAGAAGATTGAAAGTTGGGCAGCCAAGTGGGATTAGTGAACTGATCACTACCACCAAGTATCATCAAGATTTGGTGAAAAAATGTTTGCTGAGATTTCAGCAAACTAGTAGTTTTTTGGAAGCTTGGCAACCAATTTAAAAAGAAAGTGTTTTTCGCCAGTCTCTGCATGGGGTACTTCAGGAGGAAACAAACCATAGAGATAGAACTTAGAACTACTTCATTTTTTCAAGTTTCAAGGAGCTAGCACAAACCGTGTTTGATTTAGAGTTTCAAACACATCTATCTATATAGCAGAAAACAGAGTGAAACCCAAAATTCAAAGTGTTACTGGAAACGAACGCTTGAACCTAGAAGAGTGAAAATTGGGCAGCCAAGTGGGCTTAGTGAACTGATCATTACCACTAAGTATCATCAAGATTTGGTGAAAAAATGTTTGCTGAGATTTCAGCAAACGAGTAGTTTTTTGGAAGCTTGGCAACCCCTTTCAAACGAAAGTGTTCTTCGCCAGTCTCTGCATGGGGTACTTCAAGAGGAAACAAACCATAGAGATAGAACTTTGAACTACTTCATTTTGTCAAGTTTCACGGAGCTAGCACAAACCGTGTTTGATTTAGAAATCCAAACAGAGCTATCTATGTTGGAGAAAACAGAGTGAAACCTAAAATTTCAAACAGTCACTGGAAACGAAAGCTTCAACCTAGAAGAATAAAATTTGGGCAGCCAAGTGGGATTAGTGAACTGATCATTACCACCAAGTATCATCAAGATTTGGTGAAAAAATGTTTGCTGAGATTTCAGCAAACTAGTAGTTTTTTGGAAGCTTGGCAACCCCTTTAAAACAAAAGTGTTTTTCGCCAGTCTCTGCATGGGTTACTTCAGGAGGAAACAAACCATAGAGATAGAACTTAGAACTACTTCATTTGGTCAAGTTTCAAGGAGCTAGCACAAACCGTGTTTGATTTAGAGTTTCAAGCACATCTATCTATATAGCAGAAAACAGAGTGAAACCTAAAAATTCAAAGTGTTACTGGAAACGAATGCTTGAACCTAGAAGAGTGAAAATTGGGCAGGCAAGTGGGCTTAGTGAACTGATCATTACCACCAAGTATCATCAAGATTTGGTGAAAAAATGGTTGCTGAGATTTCAGCAAACTAGTAGTTTTTTGGAAGCTTGGCAACCCCTTTCAAACGAAAGTGTTCTTTGCCAGTCTCTGCATGGGGTACTTCAAGAGGAAACAAACCATAGAGATAGAACTTAGAACTACTTCATTTTGTCAAGTTTCACGGAGCTAGCACAAACCGTGTTTCATTTAGAGTTTCAAACACATCTATCTATATAGCAGAAAACAGAGTGAAACCTAAAAATTCAAACTGTTACTGGAAACGAACGCTTGAACCTAGAAGAGTGAAAGTTGGGCAGCCAAGTGGGATTAGTGAACTGATCATTACCACCAAGTATCATCAAGATTTGGTGAAAAAATGTTTGCTGAGATTTCAGCAAACTAGTAGTTTTTTGGAAGCTCGGCAACCCCTTTCAAACGAAAGTGTTCTTCGCCAGTCTCTGCATTGGGTACTTCAAGAGGAAACAAACCATAGAGATAGAACTTAGAACTACTTCATTTTGTCAAGTTTCAAGGAGCTAGCACAAACCGTGTTTGATTTAGAGTTTCAAACACATCTATCTATATAGCAGAAAACAGAGTGAAACCTAAAAATTCAAACTGTTACTGGAAACGAACGCTTGAACCTAGAAGATTGAAAGTTGGGCAGCCAAGTGGGATTAGTGAACTGATCATTACCACCAAGTATCATCAAGATTTGGTGAAAAAATGTTTGCTGAGATTTCAGCAAACTAGTAGTTTTTTGGAAGCTTGGCAACCCCTTTAAAACGAAAGTGTTTTTCGCCAGTCTCTGCATGGGGTACTTCAGGAGGAAACAAACCATAGAGATAGAACTTAGAACTACTTCATTTGGTCAAGTTTCAAGGAGCTAGCAAAAACCGTGTTTGATTTAGAGTTTCAATCACATCTATCTATATAGCAGGAAACAGAGTGAAACCTAAAAATTCAAACTGTTACTGGAAACGAACGCTTGAACCTAGAAGATTGAAAGTTGGGCAGCCTAGTGGGATTAGTGAACTGATCATTACCACCAAGTATCATCAAGATTTGGTGAAAAAATGTTTGCTGAGATTTCAGCAAACTAGTAGTTTTTTGGAAGCTTGGCAACCCCTTTCAAATGAAAGTGTTCTTTGCCAGTCTCTGCATAGGGTACTTCAAGAGGAAACAAACCATAAAGATAGAACTTAGAACTACTTCATTTGGTCAAGTTTCACGGAGCTAGCACAAACCGTCTTTGATTTAGAGTTTCAAACACATCTATCTATATAGCAGAAAACAGAGTGAAACTTAAAATTCAAAGTGTTTACTGGAAACGAACGCTTGAACCTAGAAGAGTGAAAATTGGGCAGCCAAGTGGGCTTAGTGAACTGATCATTACCACCAAGTATCATCAAGATTTGGTGAAAAAATGGTTGCTGAGATTTCAGCAAACTAGTAGTTTTTTGGAAGCTTGGCAACCCCTTTCAAACGAAAGTGTTCTTTGCCAGTCTCTGCATGGGGTACTTCAAGAGGAAACAAACCATAGAGATAGAACTTAGAACTACTTCATTTTGTCAAGTTTCACGGAGCTAGCACAAACCGTGTTTGATTTAGAGTTTCAAACACATCTATCTATATAGCAGAAAACAGAGTGAAACCTAAAAATTCAAACTGTTACTGGAAACGAACGCTTGAACCTAGAAGAGTGAAAGTTGGGCAGCCAAGTGGGATTAGTGAACTGATCATTACCACCAAGTATCATCAAGATTTGGTGAAAAAATGTTTGCTGAGATTTCAGCAAACTAGTAGTTTTTTGGAAGCTTGGCAACCCCTTTAAAACGAAAGTGTTTTTCGCCAGTCTCTGCATGGGGTACTTCAGGAGGAAACAAACCATAGAGATAGAACTTAGAACTACTTCATTTGGTCAAGTTCCAAGGAGCTAGCACAAACCGTGTTTGATTTAGAGTTTCAAACACATCTATCTATATAGCAGAAAACAGAGTGAAACCTAAAAATTCAAAGTGTTACTGGAAACGAACGCTTGAACCTAGAAGAGTGAAAATTGGGCAGCCAAGTGGGCTTAGTGAACTGATCATTACCACCAAGTATCATGAAGATTTTGTGAAAAAATGTTTGCTGAGATTTCAGCAAACTAGTAGTTTTTTGGAAGCTTGGCAACCCCTTTCAAACGAAAGTGTTCTTTGCCAGTCTCTGCATGGGGTACTTCAAGAGGAAACAAACCATAGAGATAGAACTTAGAACTACTTCATTTTGTCAAGTTTCACGGAGCTAGCACAAACCTTGTTAGATTTAGAGTTTCAAACACATCTATCTATATAGTAGAAAACAGAGTGAAACCTAAAAATTCAAACTGTTACTGGAAACGAACGCTTGAACCTAGAAGAGTGAAAGTTGGGCAGCCAAGTGGGATTAGTGAAATGATCATTACCACCAAGTATCATCAAGATTTGGTGAAAAAATGTTTGCTGAGATTTCAGCAAACTAGTAGTTTTTTGGAAGCATGGCAACCCCTTTCAAACGAAAGTGTTTTTCGCCAGTCTCTGCATGGGGTACTTCAAGAGGAAACACACCATAGAGATAGAACTTAGAACTACTTCATTTTGTCAAGTTTCACGGAGCTAGCACAAACCGTGTTTGATTTAGAGTTTCAAACACATCTATCTATATAGCAGAAAACAGAGTGAAACTTAAAAATTCAAACTGTTACTGGAAACGAACGCTTGAACCTAGAAGATTGAATGTTGTGCAGCCAAGTGGGATTAGTGAACTGATCATTACCACCAAGTATCATCAAGATTTGGTGAAAAAATGTTTGCTGAGATTTCAGCAAACTAGTAGTTTTTTGGAAGCTTGGCAACCCCTTTAAAACGAAAGTGTTTTTCGCCAGTCTCTGCATGGGGTACTTCAAGAGGAAACAAACCATAGAGATAGAACTTAGAACTACTTCATTTTGTCAAGTTTCACGGAGCTAGCACAAACCGTGTTTGATTTAGAGTTTCAAACACATCTATCTATATAGCAGAAAACAGAGTGAAACCTAAAAATTCAAACTGTTACTGGAAACGAACGCTTGAACCTAGAAGATTGAAAGTTGGGCAGCCAAGTGGGATTAGTGAACTGATCATTACCACCAAGTATCATCAAGATTTGGTGAAAAAATGTTTGCTGAGATTTCAGCAAACTAGTAGTTTTTTGGAAGCTTGGCAACCCCTTTAAAACGAAAGTGTTTTTCGCCAGTCTCTGCATCGGGTACTTCAAGAGGAAACAAACCATAGAGATAGTACTTAGAACTACTTCAGTTGGTCAAGTTTCAAGGAGCTAGCACAAACCGTGTTTGATTTAGAGTTTCAAACACATCTATCTATATAGAAGAAAACAGAGTGAAACCTACAAATTCAAACTGTTACTGGAAACGAACGCTTGAACCTAGAAGAGTGTAAATTGGGCAGCCAAGTGGGCTTAGTGAACTGATCATTACCACCAAGTATCATCAAGATTTGGTGAAAAAGTGGTTGCTGAGATTTCAGCATACTAGTAGTTTTTTGGAAGCTTGGCAACCCCTTTCAAACGAAAGTGTTCTTCGCCAGTCTCTGCATGGGGTACTTCAAGAGGAAACAAACCATAGAGATAGAACTTAGAACTACTTCATTTTGTCAAGTTTCACGGAGCTAGCACAAACCGTGTTTGATTTAGAGTTTCAAACACATCTATCTATATAGCAGAAAACAGAGTGAAACCTAAAATTTCAAACTGTTACTGGAAACGAACGCTTGAACCTAGAAGATTGAAAGTTGGGCAGCCAAGTGGGCTTAGTGAACTGATCATTACCACCAAGTATCATCAAGATTTGGTGAAAAAATTGTTGCTGAGATTTCAGCAAACTAGTAGTTTTTTGGAAGCTTGGCAACCCCTTTAAAACGAAAGTGTTTTTCGCCAGTCTCTGCATGGGGTACTTCAAGAGGAAACAAACCATAGAGATATAACTTAGAACTACTTCATTTTGTCAAGTTTCACGGAGCTAGCACAAACCGTGTTTGATTTAGAGTTTCAAACACATCTATCTATATAGCAGAAAACAGAGTGAAACCTAAAAATTCAAACTGTTACTGGAAACGAACGCTTGAACCTAGAAGATTGAAAGTTGGGCAGCCAAGTGGGATTAGTGAACTGATCATTACCACCAAGTATCATCAAGATTTGGTGAAAAAAATGTTTGCTGAGATTTCAGCAAACTAGTAGTTTTTTGGAAGCTCGGCAACCCCTTTAAAACGAAAGTGTTTTTCGCCAGTCTCTGCATGGGGTACTTCAAGAGGAAACAAACCATAGAGATAGAACTTAGAACTACTTCATTTGGTCAAGTTTCAAGGAGCTAGCACAAACCGTGTTTGATTTAGAGTTTCAAACACATCTATCTATATAGCAGAAAACAGAGTGAAACCTAAAAATTCAAAGTGTTACTGGAAACGAACGCTTGAACCTAGAAGAGTGAAAATTGGGCAGCCAAGTGGGCTTAGTGAACTGATCATTACCACCAAGTATCATCAAGATTTGGTGAAAAAATTGTTGCTGAGATTTCAGCAAACTAGTAGTTTTTTGGAAGCTTGGCAACCCCTTTAAAACGAAAGTGTTTTTCGCCAGTCTCTGCATGGGGTACTTCAAGAGGAAACAAACCATAGAGATATAACTTAGAACTACTTCATTTTGTCAAGTTTCACGGAGCTAGCACAAACCGTGTTTGATTTAGAGTTTCAAACACATCTATCTATATAGCAGAAAACAGAGTGAAACCTAAAATTTCAAACTGTTACTGGAAACGAACGCTTGAACCTAGAAGATTGAAAGTTGGGCAGCCAAGTGGGCTTAGTGAACTGATCATTACCACCAAGTATCATCAAGATTTGGTGAAAAAGTGGTTGCTGAGATTTCAGCATACTAGTAGTTTTTTGGAAGCTTGGCAACCCCTTTCAAACGAAAGTGTTCTTCGCCAGTCTCTGCATGGGGTACTTCAAGAGGAAACAAACCATAGAGATAGAACTTAGAACTACTTCATTTTGTCAAGT